>NC_090237.1:35420736-35615736 GCF_024489055.1 Chanodichthys erythropterus
TGACAACGAGAATTACAAGGAAAAAATACATATTTGAGTGGTGTAATACTATAATAAAATGTTATTAATCACAAATTAAGATAAGCCATGTTATTTAAATTACTAAAATACCCTGAATAGACAGTAAAGAGCAATAATTATGCACTAAGAGGAAGCTATGATGCAACGACAAATTAATTAGGTTTCACCTAATTCATTTTTAATTTGTTTAGTTATGTATAATTTGAATAAGAGAACACCACCAATAAACTTGGGGTAATTATAAAAAAAATTGTATTCATTATTCATTCTTTATATATGTTATTCATTACATCATAGATCGGAAATTTCTTTTGGGAAACGGGCAGACTAGAATAAATAGCACTCATAACTCATGGCATTTAGTGCCTCTAATATCTGTTTGGCATTCATAAAATCACCTTCTTTTATCCATTGTAACTAAAACTGATTACCTTAATCTCAGTGGGTGAAAGGCATTGCCTAGTAACATAGAACGTTAAAACATAAGCGGCGTGAAAATGACAGCGCAAACATGAAGGCATATATGGGTAAATTTGACCCGCTGGCACTTATACAAACAAACCAAAATGTATTCAGACACCTTGAACATTTCATTCATTAATCCAGTTTATTCACTATAGTTTAAAAAATAGTAATAAAGTATAACAAGATCTCAGAGTAACTGTGTCAGAGAAAAAAAAAAAAAAAAAATTAATCTCAGTTATGTCAGATAACACTTAAGTAAAACATGGTCAGGTCAGAGTCTGAATAATTTTTGTGATTGCACTTTATTTTACAGTATGTACACTTACGTGTACTTACACTGTACTTACCCAGGAAAGTACTGGTTAATATAAGGTAACTACATGGGTTAAGATTAGGTTTAGGGGTAGGATTAGGGTTAATACATAGTTATTGCACAGCTATTGTAATTACTATAATAAGTATGTAGTATGTACATGGGGAACTGGACTGTAAAATAAAGTGCTACCATTTTTGGTTCCAAATTTTCTATCAATTTTACTGGTAATCCACTGAATGAAGAATTGTTGGGTATAATATGTATTATACTAGTAAAAATATATATTAATATATTAAACATTTCGGAAAGATTTTTGGTTCGACTAAGTATAAATGCCCTTTTTTTTTATCTGGTTTTATCTGAACAATTTTTAACAACAGGGGATTGTAAATAAGAATTTTAGTAAAAGTTAATGACTGGGAAACTAGGATTTTTTATTGAAAATCTGTTATGTACATTTGAAAAGCAGCCACGGGTAAATTTTACCCTGTTCTAGTGTTACACTTATGCATTATACATTGAATCCATAGCAACTTTGCATTCAAGGTATACATTTTATTAGTTCATGCATTCCTTGGGAATTGAACCCATGACCTTGGTGTTGCTAGTGCCATTATCTGCTGGTTGAGTTACAGGAATGCAATTACGGCATGTCATGACCGAGAGTAAATAATGACACAGAATTGGGTGAAATATTGCTTAAATGTTCAAGGAACCCTTGATAATAATAATAAAATAAAGTTTGGCATGCATATTGTTTGTTCTTTACCCGTTCCCTCCTTTTTGGAGAATACTCAACTGTTTCAAGTAAACCGCTCAGGCAAACATGGGCAATTTGATGAAAAATAAACCATAATACATTAATTATTGCATTAAAAAAATGTTTAGCAATTCTGTTTTCTGACTACCAAAGCTTATAATAAAAGATTAAAATAGATTATTTTATGGTAGCTAATCTATATTTGTATATAGCTGCACAACATCTTTTTAAAGATATCACTGAATTGAAAAACTACTTTAACTTTTTCCACACCAACATTTTCTGAAAAAATTGCCAGAAAGCACCAGAATTTTTGATCATATTCACAAAATTTGATTTATATGCTGTGCGTAAGCAGCTTCTGTCTGCACCTTCAGGTTTATGCAGACCCTCTTGAGTTGTTTTTTGGATTTGGAGATTCTGTATTATTTCAGAAGATCATTAACAGCGCCCCCTACCGTATAACAGTGAAAACATGGATTGCCGGAAAAAGTAAATAGCAACCGTTGCAAATTGCATTATATATGCATTAAATTGCAAATAGATCAAAACATCATTATAACAAAATTATTACTTTATAAAAAACACATTACAAAAATATAAGAACATATGATAAAACTATTTAACAAATGTTCAAAATTGTTCGCAAAATTGCAAAATCCTGTACGCTGTTCAATCCCTGTTATACTTAATAGTTAAACAACCTTGAAACCGATAATGGTGTCTGTTTTCATAATAGTAGTGCTCTGCTCACATCCAAGTGAGTTTTAATAAGTGCTTTGAAAAAGCAACTAACATAAAATATCACAGCCTCCAGTAAGAGTGCATTTCAGCAAAGTGCAAAAAACGGGATAAGTAGGCCTATGAGATTATCTGTTATTGCATGCCTCTGCCCTGTGGCTGAATAAATCTGTCCTTTGCTGGCAGCAATTGGGTTGTGCCCCATAGGATCAGTCTCATAAGAGTGCAGCAGGGCCTGAGCACGACTATCAGTCATACAGTAAACCTGTGCTACTGTATGCAAAAAATCCTTACTAACATCTAGTCCTGAGAGACTCATTGACCAGGGTGTCTAACAAAATTCCAGTGGTTTAAAACCAAAAACTGTTCACACGTTTAAACAACAGTCTGTTAGACTGTGCTTTCTAAATAATGTAAGAGCAAGCATTTATTTACAGTCTGTGTGTCACTGCAGGCATATTAAAACAACAGGATGTTTTGAGAATTTCTAATTCTAATTTGTCCTCCCTTTGGTACCATTATGTCCCCATTATGGATATAGCCATGGACGTGTTTTCTCCAAGTGATAGAACAGTGTGGGAAAGGCTATGGAAAATCCCTATCACCACACACAGGAAGTCACATGTGAACAGTGACTGTGTAACATCAGATTCACTGTAAACAAATCTCGCCCTCTAGTGGACTAATTGTTCAATCACAGTAGGATTTAATGCAGCAGTCAGTTTGATGTGCAGTTTAGATAATAATAACACGTTATCTATTTGTAGGGAATATCACCAGGACCTCGTTTACCAGCAAATGGGCGTCCTGCAGATATAACAGGCCAGGTTCAACAGCAGAGGCCTCCAGTTCTCAGTTCTCAGCAGAAGAACCCAGGCCAAGACCAGAGCATACAAAGACAACTGGGTCAACCGCAACACGCCATCGCTGACACAGTGAGTGCTACAGTTTGGAAATGTCCTTTATATCCAAATACTTATGACTATTTTTAATGTTTTCTGAGATGGGAATGAATTTTACAACTTGCAGAAAGAGCACTACCTTGTTTTTTGGAGACCAGAGCTAGTTGTTACACTTTTACTAAGGGGAGGTTTATTTTTCAATAGTCAATTCCTGCATGTATGCATATAACTTAAAGTCGTGGCCAAAAAATTACTATTAAACCCTTAAATACGTGTACATTACCATTTGAAACTTGGTAAGTTAGTAAGATCTTTTCATATATATTTTTGAAAGAAGGCTCTTATGCTCACCAAGACTGCGTTTGTACAAAATACAAAAAAAAAATATAGTAAAAACATGAATATTGTGAAATATTTACAGTTTCAAGATTGGCTGTCTTAAATATATTTTGAATAGGGCTGCACCGTAGTTCACCTGCAAACCATGCAATATCGCGTTCATCTGCGATATGAATGTGATTTTGCGTGGCTTGTCAGTGAACTACGGCTCTGTCTATTAAATGCCGCTCCATTTGAAAGCAGGTGATGGCGATTTAGCGGTAATCAGGGAACCGGCTTTACTGACGAAATGCGCGTGACAATCACATGCGATATATCGTGCAGCCCTAATTTTGAAATGTAATTTTTTCCTGTGATTGGAAATCTGAATTTTCAGCATCATTCCACTATCTTCTTCAATATCACATGATCCTTTAGAAATCATTCTAATATGCTGATTTGCTGCTCAAGAAACATTTCTTATTTGAAATAAATAATAAAAATTATAAATAATGTTATATATGTCTTTTCTGTCACTTTTGACCAGTTTAATGTTGAATAAAAGTACAAACCCGATTCCAAAAATGTTGGGACACTGTACAAATTGTGAATAAAAAAGGAATGCAATAATTTACAAATCTCATAAACTTATATTTTATTCACAATAGAATATAGATAACATATCAAATGTTGAAAGTGAGACATTTTGAAATGTCATGCCAAATATTGGCTCATTTTGGATTCCATGAGAGCTACACATTCCAAAAAAGTTGGGACAGGTAGCAATAAGAGGCCGGAAAAGTTAAATGTACATATAAGGAACAGCTGGAGGACCAATTTCGCAACTTATTAGGTCAATTGGCAACATGATTGAGTATAAAAAAGCCTCTCAGAGTGGCATTGTGTCTCAGAAGTCAAGATGGGCAGAGGATCACCAATTCCCCCACTGCTGCGGTGAAAAATAGTGGAGCAATATCAGAAAGGAGTTTCTCAGAGAAAAATTGCAAAGAGTTTGAAGTTATCATCATCTACAGTGCATAATATCATCCAAAGATTCAGAGAATCTGGAACAATCTCTGTGCGTAAGGGTCAAGGCCGGAAAACCATACTGGATGCCCATGAGTTTCGGGCCCTTAGATGGCACTGCATCACATACAGGAATGCTACTGTAATGGAAATCACAACATGGGCTCAGGAATACTTCCAGAAAACCGTCATTCGCCATTGCCGGCTAAAACTCTATAGGTCAAAAAAGAAGCCATATTTAAACATGATCCAGAAGCGCAGACGTTTTCTCTGGGCAAAGGCCCATTTAAAATGGACTGTGGCAAAGTGGAAAACTGTTCTGTGGTCAGACAAATCAAAATTTGAAGTTCTTTTTGGAAAACTGGGACGCCATGTCATCCGGACTAAAGAGCATAAGGACAACTCAAGTTGTTTTAGTGCTCAGTTCAGAAGCCTGCATCGCTGATGGTATGGGGTTGCATGAGTGCGTGTGGCATGGGCAGCTTACACATCTGGAAAGGCACCATCAATGCTGGAAGGTATATCCAAGTTCTAGAAAAACATATGCTCCCATCCAGACGTCATCTCTTTCAGGGAAGACCTTGCATTTTCCAACATGACAATGCCAGACCACATACTGCATCAATTACAACATCATGGCTGCGTAGAAGAAGGATCCGGGTACTGAAATGGCCAGCCTGCAGTCCAGATCTTTCAGCCATAGAAAACATTTGGCGCATCATAAAGAGGAAGATGCGACAAAGAAGACCTAAGACAGTTGAGCAACTAGAAGCCTGTATTAGACAAGAATGGGACAACATTCCTATTCCTAAACTTGAGCAACTTGTCTCCTCAGTCCCCAGACATTTGCAGACTGTTATAAAAAGAAGAGGGGATGCCACACAGTGGTAAACATGGCCTTGTCCCAACTTTTTTGAGATGTGTTGATGCCATGAAATTTAAAATCAACTTATTTTTCCCTTAAAATGATACATTTTCTCAGTTTAAACATTTGATATGTCATCTATGTTGTATTCTGAATAAAATATTGAAATTTGATACTTCCACATCATTGCATTCTGTTTTTATTCACAATTTGTACAGTGTCCCAACTTTTTTGGAATCAGGTTTGTACAGTTTTATTAAAAACAAAAAAGTCTTACTGACCCCAAATTTTTGAACTATAGTGTCCTTTAAATTATTTTCATTTAGGACAGGTTTGAACCAGGTGTTAGTCAATACATTACTGCTAGTTACTAATATGCACTACAGCACTTAAGAAACTTTCCTGACATCTAGCCCCAATCTCCCCTACATTTGTGAATTTGAACCACTGACTGTTTGTTCAGTTTTAATCTATGTTTTTATTCCTAAACTTTTAAATGTCCTTTTTCTATAAATGTTTCAGGAGAAACTGAGCACACAGGATCAGTTCAGTCGTCATCTAACACGACCTCCACCAGACTATAAACACCCACGCAATGCAGTTGGAGCTCAACAGCCAAGCTTATACTCAGGTGTGAATTGTATTTTTAGTGTCATATTATGGGAAATATCTAGTTCAATCATGAAACTGTGTGCAGGCTGATAGGTCCTATATATGCAGTCTGCTAATAATTGCATCACTTCTGCTGATTTTTAGCCAATGAGATTGCGTGCTAAAACATTTGATATTCTGGTTCAACCCCTCAACCTCCCCAGCTCCACCTGCCTAGATCTGCTACAGGATTTATGTATGTCCATTTATGCAGCAGCAGTGTGTCTGTGTATATTTTGGCAGTAGCAAGTCCAACTGCAGTAGCATAGCAGATCTAGACATGTAATACATAAACTGTCATATCCATTAACTTGCATAAACTATTCAGAGAGTTGTCATGATTGAACTACATTTAAAGTAAATGAAATAAATATACTCACGCTGATGATGTGGTATGATTAATTAAACTCAGGTTTGGATTAAGGAACCACACCAAACCTTAGTTCAGATATTCAACATTTACAATATGATATTGCTAGGTAAATCAGTATTTTAAACCAGCATTTTTTTGTTTTTTTCTTTGTTTTTTAATGTATATATATATATATATATATGTATATATATATGTATATATATATATATATATATATATATATATATATATATATATATATATATATATATATATATATATATATATATATATATATATATATATACACACACAACAGGCAATGGGTCAGACCAAAGTGACATCCAGCCTTTATCATGCCACCTGCCCAGTGGACAGGGTACCAAGATGGTTCCCACCTCAGGAGAGAGAAGATTTCCACTTGGACAAGACCCTAATTCAGGACCCACAGGTGCTCAAGCTTGTGCAAACCAGCTCCGACAGCAACCTAGTGCCCTGATCCGAATGGGGCATCAGCAAAACAAGCCTCAGTTCCATGGGACAAACAGCCAGGGTGCCACTTTTCAAACGAGCACTCAGCATGTGAGGACCAGCGTCAGTCAAGATTCCCTGCTGGGGCAAAGACTGGGTGACATGAGCACCAATACCAGCAGGATGGACACTGCTTTGAGCTGGGCAACCAGCGCCAAACAGAGTGGCACTCTACCAGGACTAGATGTCAAAAGGCTCCCCAATACAGTGACCCCCCAAAGTGACATTCATTTTCCTCCGAGGTCTATTTGCCCACCTAACCAGGTGGCGCCTCATTCTAGCCTGCTACCCATAAACCCTGCGATCAGAAGCTCTGCTCCAAGATCCAGTCAGCCTAGAATACCCCCACTTCCTGGGATGACTTGTCTGACCCAGTCCTCCCCCGAACAGCAGGGCTGCCCGACCACATTTGGAGGGCTGAGCCAAAGCTCAGCAACTTATCAGAACAACCGAGCAGGTCGGTTGACCTTTGACTTCCTACCGGAGGATGATAACACGGTACCAGGGATAAACGCAGACTCTGATTTCATTGACTCCCTGCTTAAATCAGGTTCGGGCAATGATGACTGGATGAAAGACATCAACCTGGAGGAAATTCTCGGTGGACATTCATAAAACAACAGACTCAAAGCATGAGAATTTTGTTCGAAATGTCTGTATTAGGAGCCTGATGTGAAAGGCCTGTTAAAATACTTTATCATCCTTGTATTTGTGTGGAAAACAAATGTATTATATGTACTAGTATATTGTTGGGTTGTTTCTTCATATCTTCTACTAACATGTTGTAAAGATTCACGTTCATTGCTTCAATGTTTTGTTATTTTTTGTTTTGTTTTTTAAATCAAACACACACTACCCCCTATATTCTTACCAGTTATCATTAAAACGCTGTGAGATTTCTGTTAGAGCTTTTGTTACTCCATTAGCACAGGGATTAATATAAAAGAAACTGTGATTAGACTGCCATGATGGAGCCATCGAGCATGACATTGACACTTAATAAGCAGGCAGTTTGACATGGTAAATATTTTGCTTAATCTGGCTCTTATAGTTCAAGGTTATACACCTTAAATATTTGAACATTTAAAAATACTATTGTGTGACGTGAAAAGTTTGGATCTGTTTTGACTATCCATTCTCGAAGTACATATCAACGGGTATTGAAAAAGAGCCATTTATTACCCATCCAAAAGAGTAAAATCTGTAAAGGGAATAAACATATTCATAGAATGTTAGATGATGTTAACTGATAAAGTCACCCTTCTTTAGAAAGACACAGTAAGTTTTAAAAGTTCTTATTGGTAATATTGTATTTGTACATCTGTATCTCAGTTATATGAAAGATATTTTTTCTATTTCTTTTCTATAATGCACTATAATTCTGTCATAAGTGTATATCCTATTGTCAATTTAGCCTTTGATAATAAACTACATCAAAGAAGAACATTTACAGAACATTTTGATTATTTCTTTCTTATATTCCAGGTCAAATGGAAGTGAAGTACTACAAGGCTCTGTCTTAGGTCCCCTGTTGTTATTACCAGATTCAGACAATCTGATTGTATCAGCCCAGATTCCATCATTGCTATTCACTAACAGTTATAAAATACTGCTACTTACAAGCTCTTAATATTGCAGCTCCATAGTAAAAGCAATTTCTTGCAACCAAAAATAAGAACAATGTACGTATTGTGTTCATATTGTATTTACTGCTATTGAGGTGGGATAGGTGGGACACTGCATGTAATTACACTTATAGGTGCAATGTAAAAACATGTATGTGCACAATAAGTGCACTGAATCAAATTATTAATTTAATTGTTAGTACATAGTAGTTAAAGACAGCTTATATAAAGTGGGAACCAATCTTCCCTCACACTATAGTCTATCAGTCATTGAGTTACCTAAGCTGATTTTTAAAACTGAACTACCTAAAATAACTTTCACTACCATTATTTGTTTTCCCATTCTCACAAACCAACCAAATGTCACAGTCATGTGTCCAGTCTATATGAACAAGCAAAAACGTTATTTGTATTTTATTATTAGATATAGTTATTTATTTAGGTAACACTTTACATAACCATTGTATGTTAACATTAGTTGTAAATAAAAAGTTTGAAATAACTATTAACAATAATTTTACAGCATTTATTAATCTTGGTTAATGTTAATTTCTACATATACTATATATTTAACACTTCACGTTAATTAGTTAATTATGAGCAAATGTGAATTAAAGGATTAGTTCACTTTAAAATGAAAATTACTTCAAGATTTACTCACCATTCAAGGTGTATATGACTTCTTTCTTTCTAATGAACACAACCGGAGCTATATTAATAATGCATCCCAGCTTTATAATGGCAGTGAACGGGGGCAACGAGTTTGAAGCTCTCTAGAAAGTGCATCCATCCATTATGATGATAACCCCCTGGAGCCATGTGGAAGTACGTTTATGATGGATGGATGCACTTTCTTGAGCTTCAAACTCATTGTCCCCGTTCACTGCCATTATAAAGCTGGGATGCATTAGAATATTTATTAATATAGCTCCGATTGTGTTCATCAGAAAGAAGAAAGTCATATACACAGCTTGAGGGTGAGTAAATTTGGGGGTAATTTTCATTTTAAAGTGAACTAATCCTTTAAGAATGAATAATAATTTATTTGTAAACTAACACTAACTGAACCATATTGTAAAAATGTCGCTTTAATTTAAATCAATACTGGCCTACAGCAGTATTTAAATAAATAAAAATAAATAAACATGTTTTATACCAGATAGAAATCAAAGACTGCAAGGCTTTAAATTAAGATCTTGACTTAAACTGATTAAACCCTGTAACTTGAGACATCAGCCTTTCCATCATTACTTGACACTTGACTTGAGACCAGCGATTAAGTCTTGAGACTTGATACTCGCAACCCATATCAGATCCAAATGGAAGTACATAAACAGTATGGAAGCTAAATCATATAAACACCAGAAAAGAGGAAGACATCTATGTGTGTAAACCAGATTTAAATATATTTCTGACAATCAAAAGATGTTACATATTTTTGGTTTTCACTTTTGTTAAATGTTCATATGTTGAGATGGGCAGAATGTATATGTCAAATGGGCAGAATGTATATCATGTTATTAATATTCACAAGCCAAAATTAAAAGTTAAAATCAAGTCAGAATTAAAACCTATATGAGCCTATATAATATGCTTATATAGGAAGTGCGCTAGATATCAGGCACCCCTGGTTCAAACCTATTCAGAAAAAAGGCACTGTCCCATTCCAGTCAATAACAGCACCCTCCCACTTGGTCCTAATGGTCATCTCTACAGATGGAAACTTTTTCTCTAGGTCTCCCTGAATGTCATTATTTTCAGCCTCCCAGTGATGGGAGTGTGTATCTGAAATAAAAAAGAGCAAACATACATTTTTCACACAATTAAGGATACACAATTATAACAGGCAGGCAGCATCCGTGAGTAAGAGATATGGGATTAATTAGCTAATGTCTGTACCTATAGTGAGCACTGTTGTGTTGAGCTGAGTCGGTTGACCATTGTAGAAGTAAAGCTGGAAAAGATGCTCCATTTTCCAGTCAGAGAGCAGCGAACGGTTTGGGCTGAACAAAACACTGTAAGTGCCATTGATGTTGCACACCCAGATAGGCAGCTTGGGGGTTTTCAGCATGCTGCCCACCTTAGGAAAAAAGGGATCATCACAACATGAATGTTTTTGCATTATAATAGATGTAGTTATTTATTTAGGTAACACTTTACATTATGGTTCTATGTTAACATTACTTAATACAATAATACAAACATATATATAAACTACCAGTCAAAAGTTTGGAAACGGTAAGATTTTTAATGTTTTTAAAAGAAGTTTCTTCTGCTTACCAAGGCTGCATTTATTTAATTAAAAATACAGTAAAAACAGTAATATTGTGAAATATTATTACAATTTAAAACAACTGTTTTCTATTTGAATATATTTTAAAATGCAATTTATTCTTGTGTTGGCAAAGCTTAATTTTCAGCATCATTACTCCATTCTTCAGTGTCTCATGATCCTTCAGAAATCATTCTAATATGATGATTTGATGCAGAAAGAAACATTTATTGTGTACAACTGTTCAAAATATTTGTGTACAATATTTTTTTTCAGGATCCTTTGATGAATAGAAAGTTCAAAAGAATGGCGTTTATTTGAAATATAATCTTTTGTAACATACAGTGGGTACGGAAAGTATTCAGACCCCCTTAAATTTTTCACTCTGTGTTATATTGCAGCCATTTGCTAAAATAATTTGCTAAAGTTCTTTTTTTTTTCCTCATTAATGTACACACAGTTCCCCATATTGACAGAAAAACACAGAATTTTTGACATTTTTGCAGATTTATTAAAAAAGAAAAACTGAAATATCACATGGTCCTAAGTATTCAGACCCTTTGCTGTGACACTCATATATTTAACTCAGGTGCTGTCTATTTCTTCTGATCATCCTTGAGATGGTTCTACACCTTCATTTGAGTCCAGCTGTGTTTAATTATACTGATTCGGACTTGATTAGGAAAGCCACACACCTGTCTATATAAGACCTTACAGCTCACAGTGCATGTCAGAGCAAATGAGAATCATGAGGTCAAAGGAACTGCCTGAAGAGCTCAGAGACAGAATTGTGGCAAGGCACAGATCTGGCCAAGGTTACAAAAACATTTCTGCTGCACTTAAGGTTCCTAAGAGCACATTGGCCTCCATAATCCTTAAATGTAAGACATTTGGGACAACCAGAATCCTTCCTAGAGCTGGCCGTCCGGCCAAACTAAGCTACTGGGGGAGAAGAGCCTTGGTGAGAGAGGTAAAGAAGAACCCAAAGATCACTGTGGCTGAGCTCCAGAGATGCAGTCGGGAGATGGGAGAAAGTTGTAGAAAGTCAACCATCACTGCAGCCCTCCACCAGTCGGGGCTTTATGGCAGAGTGGCCCGACGGAAGCCTCTCCTCAGTGCAAGACACATGAAAGCCCGCCTGAAGGACTCCAAGATGGTGAGAAATAAGATTCTCTGGTCTGATGAGACCAAGAAAGAACTTTTTGGCCTTAATTCTAAGTGGTATGTGCGGAGAAAACCAGTTACTGCTCATCACCTGTCCAGTACAGTCCCAACAGTGAAGCATGGTGTTTTTCAGATGCAGGGACAGTATGACTGATTGCAATCGAGGGAAAGATGAATGCGGCTAAGTACAGGGATATCCTGGACGAAAACCTTCTCCAGAGTGCTCAGGACCTCAGACTGGGCTGAAGGTTTACCTTCCAACAAGACAATGACCCTAAGCACACAGCTAAAATAACGAAGGAGTGGCTTCACAACAACTCTGTGACTGTTCTTGAATGGCCCAGCCAGAGCCCTGACTTAAACCCAATTGAGCATCTCTGGAGAGACCTAAAAATGTCTGTCCACCAACGTTTACCATCCAACCTGACAGAACTGGAGAGGATCTGCAAGGAGGAATGGCAGAGGATCCCCAAATCCAGGTGTGAAAAACTTGTTGCATCTTTCCCAAAAAAACTCATGGCTGTATTAGATCAAAAGGGTGTTTCTACTAAATACTGAGCAAAGGGTCTGAATACTTAAGACCATGTGATATTTCAGTTTTTCTTTTTTAATAAATCTGCAAAAATGTCAACAAATCTGTGTTTTTCTGTCAATATGAGGTGCTGTGTGTACATTAATGAGGAAAAAAATTAACTTAAATGATTTTAGCAAATGGCTGCAATATAAAGAGTGAAAAATTTAAGGGGGCCTGAATACTTTTTGTACCCACTGTAAATGTCTTTACTGTCACTTTTGATTTAATGCAACCTTGCTGAATAAAAGTATTAATTTACTTAATTTATTTATTTTTTTTAAATTGCAAATTCTTACTGACCCCAAACTTTTGAACGGTAGTGTATAATGTTACAAAATCTTTGTATTTCAGATAAATGCTGTTCTTTTAAATTTTCTATTCATCAAGGAATCCTGAAAAAAAAGTACACAACTGTTTTCAACATTGATAATAATAATAAATGTTTCTTGAGCAACAAGATTTCTGAAGGATCATGTGACACCGAAGACTGAAAATCAGCTTTGCCAACACAAGAATAAATTACATTTTATTCTGGATTTAGTCAGTCTCAGTTTTTTTTCTGTTTCTTCATGTAATCCCAGACAGACTGATGATGGTGAGATCAGATCTCTGTGTGGAGCATACCGGCTGTTGTCAGACTCCAATATTCCTTGTGCAAAAATTCATGATATTTGCAAATGATTAATATGTGTTCATTCACATGTATTCAAGGAGAATAAAATGTTAAGTTTACTTGATGGTTACTCCACATGACAGTTTTAGAGTCATTGAATCGTTTAATCAAATTAATCTTTGTCATACTTTAATGTACACTTATTTTGATGCATTGACGAACATACTAAAGCACATTTAAAGTACTTGATTATAGTTTTAACTCTAGTCTGTTATTAAATTTACAGTTAATGTATTATAAAAAAAAATTGCAACTTCATCCTTACAAATGTTTAATTACAAATACTTAAATGTAGGATAAAAAACATTGTATCTGGTAATAAATAAATTTTAATTTACCTTAAATGCTTATCAGTATCATTCAGCAGTATACTTTAAACATATTTCAAAGACAACAGAATTATGAAATGACATAAAGATGTACTTAAAGGGATAGTTCCCACAAAAAATGAAAATTTGCTGTTAATCTACTCAAACTCAGGCCATCCAAGATATATGTGACCTTTTTTTTTTTTTTTTAAGTAAAGAAAAAAAGTAAAGAAGTGTTTTAGCTGAAACTGTGGTACTCTGTAGTTCATGTAATGGAAGTCAATGGGTGCTGTCACTATATTTGATATATCCAACTGAGGCTTGATGACACGCTTCCTCCATCTCTCTCAGTTCTTAATCAGAGTATTCTGGTTCAAACAAGTATGGTAGTGAAAAAAACAATTCCACATTGTCTAGTGTTACATCGAAATCATCAGCCATTGTGATGACCAGTACTTTTAAACAGCTTTAGACATTTGTCAGCTAAAAAATTGTTCTACTGAAGAAAAAAGCCTGAGTGTGAGTAAATTAACAGCAAATTTTTATTTGTGGGTGAATTTTGACTTTAAGTCCTACTTAAGTATAATTACAAATGTGCATGTCTACTTTAATAGGTCAAAGCACTGTAAATTTCAGGTGAATACACTTAATAAATTAAACCATAATACATTTTCATTTAATTGCAATTAACATGCACTTAAGTATGCAGTAACATTACATTCATTATATTATTTCCATAATAAGTTCTTCTTTATAAAAGTATTCTAAAGTTTTGTAATCCATTTCAAGGTGCCTCAAATGATCGATTGTGTACTCAAGAATGTCAACTTCATTGGTTCCATTTTGTACCGTACATTCCTCAGAGAACTGCCCTTGTTTTTGAAAAGTGTCTAGAAAAGGGTTTGATCAATGTGGCTCAAGTATTTTGTCATTTCAAGCATTTATTCTTAGATCACCTACAGTTAACCTACTGTATAGTTTACAGAGAAAGTAAGTTCATGTGTCGAAGATGATGGGACAAAATCCCAGAGTGTTCCGACAGAGAAGAAATACCATTTCACCCAATTCTTTCCTTTTCTGTACATGGGAAAGATGATAAAACCCCCAGAAAACACATAGAATGGGTACTGTACCAGGGGGAGCTGTGCATGCTTGACTTGTTCTCTGTTCCAGAGCAGATACCCGACATGACTGCGAGTCAGAACACCGTGGAGCGGGTGGATGAGCGGTTTGTCTTTCTCATCGTTAAATGATGTACCGTTGAAGACATGAGGGGTAGCACGGCCGGTCAACAGCAGGTTTAATAAAGCCTAATGAATACAGAGACAATATGAAACAATTAAATAGCTACTAACAAGTCACAGGGAAAAAAGACTCTAAAATAAAAACAACGTACCTGCCGACAAACAAAGTTCCCCAAGCTCAAATGCAAAAGATGAGTGGTGGTACAATCAAAGTCTGCTCGTATCCTACAAATTCAGAGACTATACTTCATTCATTCATTTCATTTAATTCAATTCTGAGGTAAAATCTTGAGGTATTTCTCTAACACTGGAGATGTATGTTGTATCTGCGAGGGCAATATAGTATTAATAATCCTTAAAATATTTTCTAAATACACTACCATTTAAAAATTAGGCGTTGGTAAGGTATTTTAATGTTTTTCAGAGAAGTCTGTTATGCTTACCAAGGCTATATTTATTTGATCAAAAATACAGTGAAAATTGTGATATTGTGAAATGTCTTATTTTAATGGTTTCTTGCTGAATATAAATCATTTCTTTCAAGAAAACTTTTGAATGATTGTGTATTTCTGTGGACATACCTGTCAATAGTCCTGGAGAAGATAAGGCTGTACAGAAAAAGTATGATTCCATGGCTTCCTTCTTCCTTAAACTACAAACATTCAGGTTAAAGTTGTTAATACAACATAAAGGCAGGTTTGATACAGTCAGTATTTGGTCAATTGAAGGAGAGTATTTTTAAAGGTGCCATAGAATTGAAAATTTAATTTACCTTGGCATAGAGTTCAGTACATGGAAATGACATACAGTGAGTCTCAAACTCCATTGTTTCGTCCTTCTTATGTAAATTTGATTTGTTTAAAAGACCTCAGAAGAACAGGCGAATCTCAACATTAACAACATTGGCGAATCTCAACATTGATATTTTTAGTGATATTTGTAAACTGTCTATCTAAATGTTTCGTTAGCATGTTGCTAATGGTCTGTTAAATGTGGTTAAATTTACCATTGTTTCTTACTGTATTCACGGAGACAAGAGCCGTCACTATTTTCATTTTTAAACACTTGCAGTCTGTATAATTCATAAACACAACTTCATTCTTTATAAATCTCTCCAACAGTGTGTAATGTTAGCTTTAGCCACGGAGCACTATCAAACTCATTCAGAATCAAATGTAAACATCCAAGTAAATACTGTACTCACATGATCCGAAGCATGCATTACGAACATTTTGTGAAGATCCATTTTGACGGTTATATTAGCTGTGTGAACTTTGGAAATGCAATGTATCAGAATCGCAAGCTTGTGGGCGGGGAGCGTGAGGATTTAAAGGGCATATTTAATGATGCCCCAACCCCAAAATCTATGGGGTATTTTGAGCTGAAACTTCACAGACACATTCAGTGGACACCTTAGACTTGTATTACATCTTGTGAAAAAGCATTCTAGGGCACCTTTAAGAAAGATTTATCAAGGACTTCGATATTATAATTTTAACATTGAATAATACAATATAAAGCATAGATTAAACAGTATTTCATAAATAAATAAATAAATGATTTGTTTACCCACACATTGGATGTGCTCACATATAAAAGATCTAACATCATCTTTCTTTTTAAAGGTGAAAAGCTGCAACTGTGGAATAATAAAAAAAGACATTAAACAATTACAACATATTTAAAGTGTTGGGGAAAGTTACTTTTTTACTCATGATTTCTCTCAACATACGGACAGGAGAGGTTTAACTCATGTTACTTCTGATGCGTTACCCCCAACACTGCATATTTATTTAGCTGCTGGTTGCACGTATCTGCACGTACCCTTTCTGTGAAGCTGTCCAGTTTGTAGTCAAGGTGGGGGGTGAAACAGCGCTCTGATGTGACCAAGGAGATAGTAGCGGTCTGCTCCTCACCAGCTGTCCACAAGATGTCAGCTAGAGCGGCTGCCAGCGCCCTCCTCTGCTCCTTCTCCCCAACCTCCACCATACTGAGAAAGAAAGAAAGAAAGAAAGAAAGAAAGAAAGAAAGAAAGAAAGAAAGAAAGAAAGAAAGAAAGAAAGAAAGAAAGAAAGAAAGAAAGAAAGAAAGAAAGAAAGATTTATCAGAGAAGTTTATCAGAGAGTAATGATGGGAACACATCAAAATGTAAGTTATTCAATCTTCCCCTCTGCCATAATTATATTCCACACAAAAAGATACAAACTTGACAACAACAAGAAACCTTTGCATTGTGCACGCTGAGTTCACTGGCCGGTTGAAGAGCAAGTACTTAATAATATGAGCCTGAACCACCATCTGAATAGCACTGGCTCCTCCCTGCAAGAGAACAGCCAGAGAAAACAAATGAGAATATAATTCATCCAAAAGCTGTATTTACTGTGCAACATCTGCTTGTTCTACATACACCTTTTTTTAAATATTCAAAGAGATATTTCAGAAAAAAATAAAATAAATAAATGTGCAGTTTGTTGTTTACTTTTCTCATGTCATTCCAAATCCTTGGTCAACATTCAAGAGAAGAGAAGAGAAGAGAAGAGAAGAGAAGAGAAGAGAAGAGAAGAGAAGAGAAGAGAAGAGAAGAGAAGAGAAGAGAAGAGAAGAGAAGAGAAGAGAAGAGAAGAGAAGAGAAGAGAAGAGAAGAGAAGAGAAGAAATATGGGTTTGGAACAACCTGAGAGTGACTAAACCACAGAATTTTCAATTTTAGTAGAGCTATCACTTTTAAATAAATAAATAATAATAATAAAAGAATACTTTTAATCATTATTGATATTTAATTATATTAACGATAAGGATACATTAATTCGATCAAAAGTGACAAAGACATTTATTACAACAGATTTCTGTTGCAAATAAATTGTTCTTTTGAACTTTCTCTTCATCAAAGAATCCTGGAAATTTGTATCATGGTTTCCACAAAAATATTAAGCTGCAAAAACTGGCTTCAACAGTGATAAGTCATTTTTCTTTCATAGCAAATCATCATATTAGAATGATTTCTGAAGGATCATGTGACCCAGAAGACTTGAGTAATAATGATGCTGAAAATGCAGCTTTGAGCACAGGAATAAATTATACTTTAAAACATATTACAATAGAAAAGAGTTCAAATTTAATACTATTTCACTTTTCTTTTTTTTCTTTTTTTTTTAAATCAAGTAAATGCATACTTGGTGAGCATAAGACACTTTTCAATAACAGTTTTAATGGTATGCGACACTAAGTGTATGAATGAGATCTGACCACACACTCACTTGCAAATATCCAACGTTTCGGTAAAAAGCCTTTGTCAGAGTCAGTAAGTGTTCAGTTTATGAACCATTTCATGAGACAGTTTTTACATTAATTTCGTGATGGTTTAGTGGAGAAAGCTCATCTTGAATTGTTGCTGGAGTGCTCTTAATATAATTGCACTTTCTTGTAGTATCCTAATGCCCATGTGTAATCTGCTAATGAATGACATGTGCCTGAGGATAACGGGAAACATATTTACTTAGCGTACCAATGATCTGTGGTTAAGAAAGTGGCAACATTTCAAGCTCATTATGCAATAATGAGGTGGCGGGCAGTGCTGCAATATTCAGACAATGGTGTTGGGGTAATCAATCAGAAACATACTGAGTCATGGCTTCATCATGAAAAGAAGTGATCTACTAAAGCTTGTAACCCAACCCTTCTTCACTTATATAACCTGCAGTTCTGGCAAAGGGGAAGTAACTTTATTAACCTGATCATACATAAGTGATCATCAACTGGCTCAGGTTTGTGCTTTACTAGAAGTCTTTTTCCATTTCCAGTATTAGCAGGAATTTTGTGACGTTTTGATCACTCTTATGTTCAAACTGCATTTAATACAAATTTAAACTAGAATATATTTTCATTTATTTGTAAATAACATGCACAATTTTTCACAATGTTAACCAGAAGTACATTGAACACTGATACCTGTTCTTTTAACAAATTATAATAAATATTATGCATAATGATTTTAGTACGGAGCCCCATACATGTCACGATTGGCCATGATTTTACTAAATTAAAAATGAGGAAACAATTTACTACAATGTGGCCATGATTAATGAAATGTGGCCATGAATTAAATACGTGTGGAAATGAATTATTAATTTGTGTAGACAATATCTATCTTTTCTTCCAAATGTCAACTGTGGGACTCCGTAAGTCATTGCAAAATTATCATAAAACATTCCTTTTACCATTCTCCATCATAAGTAGTAGTCCAGTTTTGTTTCATAATGTTTTTTCATTTGACAATTTTTCTAGGTATTAACTTTCCCCTCACTAACCCATTTAATAAGAAAGGTGCTCATTTGTGTTTTCATCAAGTAATATAATATGAATTTTAAAATCTGAATGTTTTAAAACAATATCCTACCAGTTTGCAATGGTTTATAGCAAAAACTATTAAAACAAGCTCAAAGTTTAAAGTTCAGTCTCATACTCACCCTCTCAGTCTCCAGAGCATATGCCAAATCAGAGAAAGGCTCACGAAATTTGAAGAATGATTTCTTCCACTCGTAGTTGAATATATGGAAGGTGTTCCCAAATAAAATTTTTCTTAAACTCTGTGTGAGTGATAAAGCAAAATGAAATGTCAAAATAATAAGAATGATAAAAATCAATCACATTTTTTTGCACATTTAAAAACAACACATGTTGGTCAAAGTGCTTTGCATAAACTGTTCATACTAGTCTTACAAGTTAGTAATTTTATTTAAGACTGTTAATAGCTTTTTTAAGTCAGTTACATAAAAACGTAGATTGGTCTAATTTGATACCAAAAAGGAAGACTGATTTCCTCTTACTAACTGCTAGTTGTTCAGACTAGTTCTTAAAACAGTCTTAATGTAATGGCTATGTTCCCTTTTGAGGGAACTTCTACGCTGCGTCAGCTTCAGACGCTATGGGGACACGCCCTTGCGGAACCCGGTGTCTGAGGTAGAGGTCTACAAAGAAGACCCGAAGACCCGAGGACCCGGGACCCGTACGGGTTCGGGACTATATTTTAAATGGTCAGCCGGGTCCGGGTCGGGTCCTAATCTATTACTTCGGTTCCCGGGTCTGATTAAAATTGTGTGTATACCCGAGCCGATTTGATTCGGAGATCACCCGGCCGTGTTGGGAGTCAGTCAGCGCTGTGCGTGTTTTGTAACGTGCAAAGTATGAGCCGGGAAATAAGGTGAAAAAACACGAGTGACCCCAGCAGAGCGGGCGGAGTTAATGCAAGCAAACGGTGATCATCGAGTTTTCCTATTCCTATCGTGTGCAACAGTAATGCAAACAAACTTCAAATCTCAAGAACTGCTTGTAGCCTTGCACATTCGCATTTAAATAACATAGCCTAGCTATTTCAAATCATTAACAAAATTTGAACACACAAATGTTTTCTGTGACGCTTAACGCTTATGTTTCAGGTTGCTCCAGCTAACGCGCATGTCTCATGAGAGCAAACTTTCTTTCTCCTGTTTTTATAATAACATTATTCCGTCTTGTTATATCTAAAGTTTTGGTCAGACTCGGCTCAGAAAGCACAGAAATGACCGCAAATAAGTAGCCTAATGCTAACGTCGAGTCTCGAGATACAACGAAATAATGCAAAACTGCAAAGTCGCATTTGTCATCGTGACAGCAAGTGAACTTTTAAAGCTGGAATAATGAGTGGATTAAGCATTTCAATCGGCAAGAGAGGAATAACGGATGAAGTTTCTTGGCAAGTGCATCACAGTCAGGTACAAGGGAGAAAGCTATAGCCTACTAATAAGACAACACGTTTTATTTTCGCAACTTTTTTATTGACTTATTAATAGCAATTTGATGTGGAATAGATGTGCCGATCGGGTCCAGACGGGTCCCGTCGGGTTCGGGTCCAGCTTAGACGGGTCCGGGTAGTACATTTATGGCATTTCTCGGTTCTGCACGGGTTCGGGTTCAACTTTCAAAATAATAGTCGGGCCGGGTTGGTTCCGTGTAGCACATTTACAGGTCTCTTTGGGTTCGGGTATGAATTTTTGGACCCGTGAAGACCTCTAGTCTGAGGCCCTGTCCACGCAGGCACGGGTATTTTCAAAACCACCGCTTTTTCTTATGGTTTGGCCGTTCGTCCACACGCATATGCAGTATCCAGTAACTGAAACTAAACTTTTTGAAAACTCCTGCCAGGGTGAAGATTTTTAGAAACTCCGGTTACAGCGATGTCCTGTAAACAGTGAAACTGGAGACTTTGGCCAGTGACATTGGAGTACGCGCTGTTATCGTGTTGTTATCTTGCGCTGTTGGACGTCAGATTGAGCACCGCTATCTCCTTTGTTTAAGTGAGGCGAGTCTGTGCAATGACGGACGTAACCAAAATATTGCTACAGATACATGCACAACTCTCCCATTATATTGCAGAACAGAGGCATCAGAATTAGGCCTGTCGTGATTGGTCGATATAATCGACTGCGTCAACACTGATAATTAGTCGACGTCAATATTTTTAATCAACTGATCATATTATATTATTTTACCTTTTAAATTTCGTTTTCACACATTGACTAAAATAACCATTTCCTCCACACCACTGGTGTGAGCTAACGTTACATGCATCACATCAAAGTTTCCACGGATGGCAGGTGAAGCGGTGTCAAGTGTGATGTCAAACAATTTTTGTTAGAAAAAAGATTTCAAAGGCCGAAAGCGTCTAAAGTATGGGAGTAGTCCAGATTAGCTGATAATAAAAATGTGGTTTGTACACTCTAGTTTCGTTGGCATACCACAGCAGCAAAAGCTTGATGCATGAACATCTGAAGAGGAAACATAAAGGGGCTGATGATGGATGATGGACCACTGGAAAAGGCAAAGCCACAGCCACCGTAAGTGTTTTTGTCCATTAAATTAACTATGTCAGATGACATCAGATGACAGATGACGTTGGTGGAGCTTTGCACACTATGGCAGTGCTACAGTCTTACCAGGCAGATCTGCTCAAAGACATGTATAGCCACAGATCTAGCTCTCTGTGCCACTAAGCAGGTGGCCCGCTCTATTGGCTAGTCCATGGTGGCAAAAGAGAGGCATCTGTGGTTTAATTGGTCAGGGATCAAGGACTCAGATAAATCTGTCCTCCTTGAAGCCCCTGTCTGCCCTCTGGACTGTTTGGCACTGCCGTTGAGATGGTGGTGGACAAGTTTAGAGAGGCGAGTCGCAGTCGGCTGCCTTTGGGAAGTATATCCTTCGCCAAGTTCAGGCCCCTCCTAAATCGTCTATGCACTTTCCAGGAACGAGTTCCTGGGGAGAAGAGCTAAGGCGAGTGTGGCTAAAGCTAGCTCTACTTTTGAAGCAAAGCGAAACTGTATTAGAGAAGCCACACACACAGATCTGGGGGAGAGGAGAAATGAGATAGTAATTGAGCGGGTCCACTGCTTAAGCCCTCGCCCACTTTTTCATTCTTTTTCTTCTTCCTTTCTTGCAATATCCCCCCCCCCTGTTGGGGTACAAGAGGTTGTTTTTAGAGGGGGATAA
Organism: Chanodichthys erythropterus; assembly: GCF_024489055.1. Classification (NCBI taxonomy): domain Eukaryota; kingdom Metazoa; phylum Chordata; class Actinopteri; order Cypriniformes; family Xenocyprididae; genus Chanodichthys; species Chanodichthys erythropterus. The sequence goes on from NC_090237.1 coordinate 35,443,065, forward strand.
AAAATAGGGGGTGGCTGGCATCAGGTTGAGCCTGGCACTTGTGTCTATTATTTAGGATGGGGGCGGTCTAAACTAAGGTTGGGCCCACTCCTTACCCTGAGAAGTAAGGTGAGCTTGCTTTAAGCCGAGTTCAGACTGCACGATTTTCAAAGCAGTCGGGTCACTGTTCTTTTCACACTGCATGACTATCTTGGCCAGCATTCAGTCGCTGCTGTGTTCAAACTGCACGATGGATCGGCGACAGAAGGTTTCACACTGCATGACTTTACAATAGGAAGAATCGCCGACAACTCTGTCTGGCACGCAAACTACATTTCACAACCAAACACACGCGAGATGTGACAAGGAAACAACGCGATATCACACGTGCATGACCGGAGTTATTATTATTATTAAAAACTGTAGCCCGCAAGAAGCTTGCAATACGAGTTGCCTGTGCGCTGATTTGCAGCAAAAACAAGAAAAAGAAAGAAGAATATGGAGGAGGAAATGGTTGGGGAGACTGTGGATTGTGTGTTCTGCAACAAGAGTTGGAGGTAAATACATAACTTTTCAATGTGCTGCTGTTGCGGATGGTCAAGCAAATGTTTGTGCTTTGTTTCTGTTTGATAGAATTGTAATGTTTATCTGAAAAGAAGACATGCTCGCTGATATTGTGGTCTATAACTCCTCCCCGAACTCCCCGCTGCTCTGTATCTTGCTCTCTCATTGGCTGTCGGTCATCGCCGATGTAGTTTTCAGTCAGAACACTTTTCACACAGCAGGATTTTGAATCGACGACAGGTCCAGATATTTAGCATGCCAAATATCTCACGGGTGTCGGCGACTCGCCGGCGATTCTCTCAGAATCGTCTTTGCTCATTCACACTGCGTGATTGTCACTCGCGTGAACGGGCACCGATTTGCCTGTGATTTCGGGCATTTGTTGGCGATTTCTCAAAACCTGTCGGCGAGCCAAAATCAGGCTAAAATCGTGCAGTCTGAACTCGGCTTACTATAGCCTGAGAAGCCTGCTGTTTGGCTCCCTCATAAAATACTTTAGAAGTAGTGCTGGACAGATGTTTGAGATGACTGAATATAAGTTGTTATACTCTCTTCTTGGTCACCTCTTTCAGGTTTGGACATGTTTGGATATGCCTGCGTATCTTCCTTTAGGCTATGTTCAGACTATCAGTCCAAATAAAATTTTTGTGCACATCTGATTGAAATCCAATTAGATTTAGCAAGTGTAAAAGGCAAAAAAAAAAACCCACATGAAGTGCAGTTTTTACATCCGTTTTGAGCTGTATTCATATGTGGTTTGTAATCCCATTCAAATCGCATTCTGGAAATCCATTTCAGTCTGACTGCTCTGATCAGATTTCGCGTGGTTTATGTGACTTTCTCATGCCACATAAAGCATAAATTTTAGAAGCTGTTATAGGGAACATGCTGAAAGCCGCTGCAAAAACAAAGCTGTGTTGTTGAAAGTGCCGGACGAGCAGAAAATGACAATATAATGGACACATGTTTTGAAACTGAAGGAGACAACAATATGAAATAAAGCCTCTCATACAAGCCTCCTACGGTTCTGCCACTACCTCAGAAGATGTAGTAGTCCAGTGCAGCATCTGTAATGCAAACCCTCCATGTTGCGGTTATTGTTGTTGTTGTGTTTGGCGTATACCTATCAATGCAATGACATTGCAGATATTCCGGAAAACGAAAAAGAGGCATGGACACACAAATCGTATCTGAACAGTTCCGATACACAGTGTGGATGTCAATCATTTTAGATCAGATTCCAATCGGATACACAAATAATCGGATTTGGACAGTTTGAACATAGCCTCAGCAAATACAAATTTGATGACGTGTTCTCAGGCACCCTTTTTATACACTGGGCACACCTTGCAACACCATCTCACCACATCGACCATTGAATGACGTGCCTCAGACACTGGATTCCATAAGCGCACGTCATCATTGCGCAGCTGATGCAGCATCTTGTTCTCTTTTCAGGGAATCACAGTTACATACATAACCCCAACTGGACCATGGACCTAACAATTCATACACCTTCCGTCCGAGTACAAAACAAATACATACATTAATTACACAAATTAAACACAGTCAAATGCAAGTAAAAAAAAAAAAAAAGTCTTTAGGTGAGATTTAAAAGTATCAAGAGTGGTACAGAAACTAATATAGTGAGATAAACTTTTCCAAAGGCGAGGAGCAGCAACAGAAAAGGCCCTGTCTCCTTTCTATTTTAGACAAGACTTAGGAATAGTTGAACCTGCAGTAAGCAATTTCTGAGAAACACTGTTGAAAGTGGATCAACTAAGCACCAAAGCAGGTGTCTATCTGGCGTCTACTGGTCCGCAATAGATGCCTGGTTTCAAACGCTCCCTGTTTATCTGTGTAAGCGCTTGGTAAAGAGCTTTATTGATGACTATTTACAATGTTTTTACAGCGTTGATCATTGAAGCCAATCACAAACATATCAGATGAGCCATGAACACAATGGCCAATCAGAGGTTTTTACGAATCCACTCAACAGCACTCAAAGTGTCACATTTTTTAAATTTCAGTACCGACAAGGTACCGAAGTCAGTACTTTTGACAACTCTAGGAGAGACCCAAGCGGGAAGGCCTGAGGTGCCAAGGTTACTTTGTTTTTGCTCCATACGTGAGTAACATTGGTTTTGCTATGTATGCTGTTGTTGTAATGTTAGCATATAGTAACAAGACAACTCTGTGAAGATCTTAACGGTCTAGAGGATGCATGTTGCTGAAGAAGTTCAGTAATATAACTGGGAGCAAAGCTATTTAAACCCTTAAAAACAAACAGTAAAATCATATATTCAGTTCCAAATTTGACTGGGAAGTAATGGACCCAGATTCAGCTAACGCCATTGAAATGCATTTTGTAATATTATTATTTCATTTAAATATCTTATAATTAAAATTATTCTTTAAAAAAAAAAAAAAAAAAAATATATATATATATATATATATATATATATATATATATATATATATATATATATATATATATATATATATATATATATATATATATATATATAATATTAGATATTAAAAATATATAATATATATTTTTGAAGAAGAAGAAGAAAATGTGCTAATAATATTTAATATATTTAAAGCTATTTAGTGTACTTACTGCCCAAATTCAAAAAAAGCCCACCCCCAAGTTTCAACCGTGTTATAAGTCTACAAAAGAGGAATTAGCAGTAGTTATTATCATATTACACTACTGGTCAAACATTTAGAACAATAAAGATTTTTAAATATTTTTTTAAAGACCCCTGTGGTGAAAATCAAGTTTTTAATGTTGTGTTTTTAATATGCTTTAAGACCAACTATGTGCAAATTCATGAGTCAGCAGCATTGCTGAGTATTTTGTGTTTGAAACTGCAGTGAACCAAAAACAGTCTAAAACCCACAGTTTGAAATCGTGGGTGTTTGTGACGTCACAGACTACCTTGTAACCAATCACAACAACGTGCCGGCCGTCATTTACTTGACAAAAATACAATAAAAACAGTAATATTGTGAAATATTTTACATATAATATATAATATAATATAATATAATATAATACATTTTCTATTTCAGTATGTCTTAAAATGCAATTTATTCCTGTGATCAAAGCTGTATTTTCAGCATCATTACTCCAGTCTTCAGTGTCATATGATCCTTCAGCAATTTTTCTAATAAGATGATCTGATTAGCATAAGAGACTTCTTTCAAAAACATTAAAAAATCTGAATTACTCCAAACTTTAGACCAGTGGTGAATGTTTATTCTAAAATGCCCACAACCGGATCTATTGCTTAAAGTCCTAATAAATAAGTGATGAGTCTATATCCTGTCTTTTATCTTCTGTGCACACACACATACACACACAGCACAAGTCTGTTGTGAGACACATGGGAGGCAAGAGAGCGAGGGTCAAGTGACAGGGTCATGTTCCACAACTCACCACCGCCAGCTCTGGTGACACTGGTTGCCCACCCAGACTTGGAGACACTGCAAGGGTTTGCGGTATGGAGTATGGCACTGTGAACTGGTTGTTTGAGGCACTGACGTGGTGGGCCGAGGTGGCAGGTCTAGAGTCGTCACTGTCCTCATCAGCTTTGATCTTCTCACTAGGTCTCTAAGTGATAAAGATTGTAAACATTAACGTTGTGCTAAGCAGAAACAAGAAAAGTCTAAAAGTGAAGAAACATGATTACAAAAATATAATGCCAAATATGGAGTGTCTATATACACTGAGTGCAAGTAGCATCCCTTGTTGCAAGCACTATTTACACTAGCTCCGCCCACCAATATCTGGTTGGGCCACTCAAGGTTTAAAAAAGATGCATGGAATTCAATATCTTCAGTGGCGCAGCAATAGTAAGACTCGCAGACCTGGCTCAAATTGATGCGGTCACAGTATTTTCAATAAAAATGAAAATAATGTCCTAAAAGTGGAAATAAACTGTGACCAAGTGTTTAAATAATATTAAAAGTGTTCATTGGGTAGTGTTAGGGGGAGGTGTAGGGAGGGTTTTTTATTCTCCCAATAAGGCAGCATCCATTTAATTATTTTAATAAATATAATCATTTACACTCTGCCAATATAAAATATAGATAGCATCTTGACTCTAATACTTTTACATGGTGTAAATAGAATATAATCGCTATTTTCACCTAGTGTAAATAGCATCAAATAGCCGCTGCCTATAAAATAACAGTGTACCTTCGAGAGACTTCTTTAAAAAAAAAAAAAACATCTTTGAATCTAATTATTCTTTGACCAATAGTGTATATTTTTATTTTCTCTTTCTATTCTCTCCCTCTTCCTGAACTGTGAGTACAGCTCTTCAAAGTAAACTTCAATTTTATCAGAAATCCCCAAAGCACAAAGTTACTAATGCTAGGAATAGGATGATACCAGATTTGTGATGAACGAGCCATCTGCAAATCTGAACTCACGTCTTGGCTTCTCTTCACTTCCTCTTGAAGAAGCTCTATGTAGCTCAGTCTGGAGTGCTGCAAACTCTTGATGGTTTGCAGAAGGTCCTGATAATCCGTCATGATGGGCTTTACATGCTCTGTACTATTGCATGTAGATTCGATTTCACACATGGCATTAACAATATGCCCAGTAAAATACCTTCCAGTTAATGTGGTACCAAACCCACACAGCTCTCCTCCAGTCTGTGATACTGAGTTTGTTGAGAGGATGGCAGCCACACAGGCACATGCATGCACTCATCTGATTGGCTGACTGCATGTCATGGGAGAAATGACATGCAGCCACCTGAGAGCACAGTGTCTGCAGTATCAATTATGGAAAAATCAGACTGAACCACATGAGAAGTACATTGACGCAAGGCATGTTACAATCCCGATTGCAAGTCTTAGGGGATCTTCACACAGATGCATTACGCCTTCTGCATTAAAAACCAACAGAATGTATCAGAATGCAAGTATTAATACACTTTTTTTTTTTTTTTACTGATCAGCTGTTCAAAAGGAATTCTTTTTTTTTAAATTCTGCCATAATTTCCTTACACTTGTGCCATTTCAAAATGCATTATTTTCTTTTTCTCTACGTTCCGATTAAGTTATAAAAATGTTATTTCTGAATGTTCTTTTTTTCTTGGTTATGCAAATGTTAAAGGTACAATATGTAATAATTATGTCCACTAGAGGTCACTAGATGCCTATTCAAAACAAAGGCGTAGCTTGCAAGTTTGAAAGCGGAATCTTGGAACATGTGGTCTTCACCTCAATGGACGGTGCAAAAGAATAGGGACTGGACTCACGAAGAAATCAAGTTCATGTATGTGATTATTAACATTACTGTAGTATGAAGCAGAGCAGGACCGAGTGTTGTGGGAGCTGAACGAGGCCGCTGGAGTGGTTGCGTAACACACGAGCAGAGGAACTTTTATTATGACACAGTCGCCGGCGTCGCATCTGCTATTCCATTTATGAGTATGAGGAAACACCGCTCTGTTTATCATATTAGATACATTTGAGAGTGTTGAAAATTATGTTATAACATTACTCTGTGCGTTCGTCCGGCGGCTGCTAGACACTTGTTTCACACTGCAGTAAACTAGATTGATTTTAGAATATCATATTAAATGCTGGATGGCTTGTGTTGATAAATGGCATATAATTAATTTTAAAACAAATTGTATGATGGAGAAAAAAGACTAAATGTGTTGAGCTATATAACAACAATTAGTTTTCTGCCTATAAATATATCAAAACAGTTGTTCCCTTGTCTATTAAAACATGCAATACATTGAAGCGTCTTTGGAGTTTCCATGGTTTCTACAAAATAAAACCGAGGGTAACGCGGGTATGACGCAATTGACAGGCGACTCCTCGAACGTCCTTGATTAAAATTGCAATTTTCTCACGATTTACAAATAGTTGGAAACATTTGGGATATTGTAAGTACTAGGGCTGACCGATATATCGCATGTGATTGTCACGCACATTTCGTCAGTAAAGCCTGTTCCCTGATTGCCACTAAATCGCCATCACCTGCTTTCAAATGGAGCGGCATTTAATAGACAGAGCCGTAGTTCACTGACAAGCCACGCAATATCGCGTTCATTATCGAATGCGATTCATCTGCGATTAAGATATTTTTTTATTAATCCGAGACCTTTGATTCCTCCATAGACAGCAATTTAACCACCAAACAAGATATTGTTGAATAAAATCGTTATTTTTGTTTTGTTTTTGAGCACAAAAAAAAAATATTCTTGTCGCTTTATAACATTAAGGTTGAACCACTGTAGTCACGTCGGCTATTTTAACGATGTCTTTAGTACCTTTCTGGACCTTGAAATCATCAAAAATATCTTAATTTGTGTTCCGAAGATGAACGAAGGTCTGACAGGTGTGGAACGACATGAGTAAATGACAGAATTTTCATTTTTTGGGTGAACTAACCGTTTAAGGGGACAAGATTGTCATTTTGTAAACGTTTTGCTTGCTGAAGGAAACGCAACGCTTGTAGCGAAATAGACTAAACAAAATAGCATGCGCCAGTCACGCCGCGAATAATGGACGCAGATGAATGCATGTAGACATGTAATTTAGAAACAGAAAACATTAAGCAATCCAAATAAAACAAACAACGTCTAAGACTTACTTTAACACAGCCTTGTTGTAATTCCAACCTGTAAGGTAAAAACAGGTTAAGTAAACATGGAGGGTCTCTGGGCAGCAGGAGACAGCACAGAGCGCGTGCGTACCCTACCCGCGGGAGTTAAATATTTCTCTCCATTTGTCCAATTCCGCGATCTTCTGCAGGATTTCATCCAGTTCACTGCTCGCGTCCACATCAGCGTCCATCTGCAGGTGACAGGACACATCACATCAGCGTTTTGTTCGAGTCCTAACTTTCCTGACTCGAGTTCATTAGGATTCCAGGTGAAACAGTCTCAGCTAGGGCTCCCCCAGGTAGTACACAAAACAAAAGAATAAATAAGTGAGACAATCTCCCGGTTGCTTAGGTTGCATGCAGACAGAACGCGTTCTGGCGTTTTTCTTTGAGTATCGTGTATTTAACCCGGCGTGTCTAGTTTTTAATCCGAGAACACGTCATTTGTGAGCGCGTTAATGTGCATGAATAGAGTGATAGGGCATAATATATCCCATAAACATAATTGGGACCCGTAGCCAATCTTTAATTGTAGCAGTTTTAAACATTTTGTTTGTGAACTATACAGGTTGTGGTAATTGGATACCAGCAGGTGTTACAGTATAGGTGGGAGCGTGGCCGAGACGCGGAAATAAAATGACGTGACATTAATCCTATTTTCCTGTAAAGTAGCCTATCATTATAAAATGGTGTACAGGTTAATGAGTTGCAATGATTGATTCATTATTATTATTATTATTGTTAATAATATATTAATTGATTACTGATTACTTAGTGCAGAAGTTTGAGGTTGTCTCAAATGATCTTGCTATGATGCATGGCCTATAATGAAGTCTGGGTTATTCAAGTAATAAATTCAATAGAATTGATGAATAAATCAACATTATTAGTTATTTAATGTGTGAATTATCACTAATCTGTTTTTTTTTTCTTTTCTTTTCTTTTATTTGCTCATTTTATTATCCATATTTAACATGATATTGCTTTCATGAAAACTTTCATAAATCAAATACATAGCATAGCTCAAATGTACAGTTAATTTACAGGAAAAAACAGAAGTTGTCATAAATGATTTCAAATATTAAAAAATGCCAATGGTGATTGAAATGAAGCAGGAATTTTGATGTGTCTCAGAATTTGTTAACTTTTGTTGACACTAATGGTGTTCCTTAAGCTTCCAATTATTCAGTTACACAAAGTAATAATACGAGAGAGAGAGAGAGAGAGAGAGAGAGAGAGAGAGAGAGAGAGAGAGAGAGTGTGTGTGTGTGTGTGTCAGGGGCATTTCCTCCGAGGAGGCAAGGGAGGCAGTGCCTCCTCAAAAAATTAGGATGAGAAAATAATACATAATACAAAAATAAAAACGCATGTGTTCTGTGTAGAAACACGCACGACGAGGAGAATAAGATCAAAGTCCAACTTTACTAGATAATCCAAAGTAGCATACAGGGAACACAGGAGATAAACACACACTAAACATACAACGATAACCGACAAAGACAATGGTGAATGGTGAGTGGTTATATATAAGTCCCAATGGGCGATAATGAAGATGATTGTCTTCAGGTGCGTGTGGAACACTGTCCAACAGCGACACCCTCAGGTAAAGTTACAGCGGGAGTCTGCATCTCTTGTGCCTCCCTTGAGCTCATAGAGAATCAACAGAACCCCCTAAAGGTTTAGTGGGTTATAGAGAATGAATGGGGGAAAGTCACGTGAGAGGAGGCAATGCCTCCATCACGCTATAATTGGATATAACTGGTTATGATTGGATATGATTGGTTTATGTGATAAATCCCGCCTCTTGTTTATGTGTGCGTTCCGCACATCAGTCTGAATTAACAAAATGATGGCGTCAAAGGAAAGACTAATTAAAAAGTAAGTAAAGTAAGCTCACCCACTTAGATATCACCGCTTTATGTCACGGCAAAATCAAACGTGAAAAGACCTGAAAACATGATGACTGCGGGGATTTTAGTGAGCAATCAGCTTGGTGAAATTAAAGATACATCTTTGTGTCTGTGTTTACCGAGCATGACTGATGATCCAAAATAAGTTGATTATCAAAAAGAACAGCTGAAAATTAATACACGAATAAAATATAGCCTATTCTTTAACCCTCTATGGTATGGTGTTGCCTTCAGGCAACATAGTCTATTTTAGTTTAGTTTAAAATGACACTTTTAAATGAACTTTTAAAAAGAAATAAATTAAAAATTAATGAAAATGTTTATTGATATTGTTATAGTGTCCAGTTTAAAAAAAAAAAAAAACACCACAAATAATCTTTCTCCTCATTGATATCATGTTGTGTACCATAGAAGGCTAAATTGTTACTGCCTTTAGTTATGTTGGAATTAATGTAAAAATGCTTAAAACACTAACTTGAGACTGACTTGGTTTTAATAAATACAACATTAGTTACATTGTTAATGTAAAAATACAAAATAGAATTGTATATGGTTCCTTTTTTGATGTAATATAAAGTTATGTTAATTTAACAAGGAAAATTTGTCAACGTTAAAAGTAACAGACATGAATTTACATTTTATTTATAAAAAATGTTAAAAAAATAAATAAATAAGTGAGGTCATTGTTTGCCTCATTTCAGAACACCACTGCACGCCACTGGTGTGTATATATATATATATATATATATATATATATATATATTAGTCTGTTAAAAATCATGTTTGCTGTTTGTATATAGTGCCATCTACTGATACTTTGTAGACATTAATGCTATAGTTTATTCTACTTGGCAAGTTTTATAGCCTTAGTACAAGTACATGGGAACATGTCCTGGGAACATGTCCACCAGTAAATTATGCATATCAAATTATCAAAAACTAAAAAAAACAAAACAAACAACAAAAAAAAAAAAAACGCTGAAATATGAAAGGCCATGCATTCTGGTTAACCAACAACTGAGACAAATATGACTGTGTTCCGGAAATAAAGCAGCGATGTGTGAAAAGTTTGAGAGTTCATGTTTTCATGAGTTCACCGAATATAATATGTACAGAATAATGCAAACAAAACACATTAAAATGTAATTATTATTATTATTTTTTATTTTATTTTTTTAGACATTGAAAACTTGGAATATTTGTAAGGTAAGAAATTATGAAGTTATTAGAATTTGTTTTCAAGCTTATTCTGAAATATAAGCTAAATCCCAAATCAAAATAAATATTAAAAACAAATAAATCACGGCTGAATTCACTCTTTTTACCCAGTTTACGTTTTTCATTAACTTTTCGATAACTCTTGTTTTTAACATTATTTAATAACATGAACTATGAGTACATAGCATTTTTTTTAACCATTGTTAATAAAAAATGTTAACAAATAAAACCTTTTTGTAAGTTTAAGTGTTACCAACTTTTTAAAATAATTTTGAACAAAAGCTTGAGCTGTTAATTCTGTCTTCCTTTAAGTAATTAAATTATATTTCATTTGTCTTTTTTTTTTTTTTGTTTTGTTTTTGTTTGTTTTGTACAAACTCAGAGTCGCTTTAAAATTAGGTCAACCTAAAGCTCTCACACAACCACAGACGCACACGTTCTTCCTGCCATGACTGCATTTCATTGACACTGCAACAACAGATGTTTGAAAAACCTACCTTATCTCTTCTCTATCAGACAGCTTGGCTGGTGAGAATCCTTTAAGCTCTGACAATACTGCAAACCTCAGCATGAACAACTTCACCAACACATTGCTTATATGCCAGACACTTTATATTCAGGAGGTGGACAGACACATGGCCTCACAACATGACAGAAAGCCTCCTTTCATTTACAGTTTCCTGGCAGCAGGTGGGGTACTTTGTTTCTTTTCTGTTGGTTTGAATTCTGTGGGAACAAAGCTGTGCTCTTAAATTGTCTTCAGTGATGAGAGCTGCTTTTCTCCTCTTTCAAGGTATTGTTTCTGGATGCTTTAAAGCTCACAAATACACTCTGTGTTCATAAAATGTTTAAACTATATCCAATACTGTCATTTTTGTTTGTTTATAAAGAACAATGCGATACCTTATAAAGAAACTGAAACTAGAATAGTTCATACAATTTTATTTTGAGTAAAGGAACAGGTTGCATAGTGGGCAGAAAAGCTGCACTCCCATAACAACAATGAAAAAGAGTGTCTCATGCCTATGCATAACATAATTGTGTATTTTTGTACGTATTTGTTTTTGCATTTTTGGCCCCTCTCATTCTATATTCATACTGTAATCAAATAACTAAACAGACAGTACAGACTTTTAATTACATTTTTAATTTATTATTATTATTTTGAATTGACTTAAAATCGTGTAAAAACATAGTTTAGGAATTCAACATCTCATCAAATACCAACAGCTTTCATTCATTAAACATTTTGTTATCAATAATGTGGCACATTGGCACAATGTGAGTGTATAAACACATATAACACAAGTAAGAATTAGCTATTTATGATAAAGAAAATGCAAATAGATTCATATTATTGAATATTAGTAGTTAAACGTATAAGAGTTAATGATAACATTAAAACCAAATTGATCATCTGATAAGTGTTATTAATCAATATGAATGGCTGCGTACACACTGCAGTTAAATACGGTTGTCAGTTCATTTTTTAGTGATTAATGTCGTTCTGCAGGCCTACACACACAGTTGAGAAATTTACAGGAGTGACAAATGCATTTTACTAAAATATTACTCAGTGTGTATGAAACCAAACTGAACAACTAGTTGTTAATGACATATTTAAATGCACATCATAGATGTGTCTCTCTTCTATATGTGTACGGTGCAAGAACACTGCAGGGAAAATGGTACAAGCTTTGACTCATTCTTGTTACCAGATCTTGCTAGAAAAAAAAAAAAAAAAAAAAAACGAACAAGAAAAAGCCCATAATAAAACAAGATAAATCCTAATGTTTGTATAAAAAAACAAGGCCAAAATATTGCAACCTGCACCTTTCCACTTTAATATCTCCATAAACTTGATCAGCTGTCACTCCTGAAACTTTACAGTGTGTATATGGCCGGTGTTTTACATTTTAAAGCCATGGTTGTAGCTGGGTGCTAAAAAGTCATTCAGGGGACTTGTTACCACAGCATATATAAATGCATGGTTGCAAGTTAAAAATTCAAATTTATTGTTTTAATTAAACTTTTTAAGTTGCAAACATTATTTTGTTGAGTTCTCTTGACATAATAATGTTGATTGTTACATCAACTTAATATTGTCTGTAATTTAAACTCAAATTTCTGCATTACTTGGCTTTTTTAAAATTAGGTTGTAGTAACTTAATGAAATTGTCTTGATAACTTCGGAAATTAGGCAGTGCATAAGAATGGATAAGGAGAATAAATGTTGAAATGAGTGTTAATTTATTTGTTTTTAGTGAAGGGAAAGACCTGTTAGTGTTTAATGCTGTTATGTTTGACATGTAAAAGAGCTTCTGTAATGTTGAAGTTTTTGTGGTTATCAATGTGCTGAAGAGTAGAAACATGAAGGTAAACACTACACTGACTCTAAGCAATGACTGTGCTAATGCTAGTGACAAGTAATATCTTACTTGTTCATTAAATATACATGTTAAATAAGTTATGCTGGTATGTGCTATGATATCTGTTGATTTGAACTGAAATAGATAAGATTAATTGGTTCCAGGGCTACAACTCTGGCAGTTGGTGCGACTTAATTTTTTTGAGTAATCAACTTGAAAATTTGTGTTTATGCTACAAATTAAGTTCCTCTAACTCAGTGTAGCTTGTTGGTTGAATGTAAATTCACTATTTTTTTATTTTTTTTAAGCCAACACATTATTTTAGGTTGATGTTATTATATGATTCTTTTATTTTATTTATTTTTAGTTGTAACTTTTTGAATTCTAAGCATTTCAATCCTCGTTTTGTTTAAAGGATATGTAGGAAAATATCAGAAATTTGAATATCATTATACAGTGACGCTAAAAACTCAAACACATAAAATCTATAAATGGCATTGCATTAGATAACAAAATATCAAACCACATGGATCATGGCACCTGTAAACAAATAATGCTAGATCTTATCTCAGAGCTAGTGTTGCTCTAGTATCAAAGATATAATATTAGCCTACAGTTTTTGTTACATATTTTGAATTAGATTTTATTTGAATATCTTCTGTTTTATAAGTTTTTTATATTTTAATTTTAAAGTTGTAGTAATTTTTGTGTGTTTTTATTACTATTAGTTTTGAGGGTTTTTATTCAGGTTTAGGTTTTACTTTTATTATTATTTTTGATTATTTTGTTATCTAATGCACAGACATTCATACATATTTAAGTGTGGCTTAAGTGTCAAAATACTTTTTGGGGTCATTGTAGAATTGCCAATTGTCGCATCCCTTTGTGTTACGGCTATGAAAGATCCACAGCGAAAGGAAACTGTAATGTCCCCAGCCAGACTGGAAACTACAGGGTGTTTTCATCGGCCGTTTGAAATTGTGAGCGTTAATTGTTTCAGTGATTGACAGAATGAATGCTCCGTCAGCGGACTGTTTGAAAGAAAGAGTTCCTCGCTCCTGCCTCCCCGCTGCGAGATAAGAACCCTTCTCTTCCAGACACACGAGCATCTCCAAGTTCACCGCCACACATGGTCTGAACAGCTTAAGAGGCTCAAATGTGCCCTGCCTGTTCAGCTGTAAACACACCGCATGCTGCTTTTCTCAAGGCTCCTGTTGAGAAGTGCTAGTCGCTGCGATAGGATCTCGTGTGCAGGGGAGGAAGTAGAACATGATGTTATCGTGGTCAGTACATGATATCCGCAGCTCCTGTGCTAGCGTCGGACTCTTTGGCCTCCTGAAAGGGAAACTGGATCCCGGCCAGGCGGATGAGCAAGATGTTGAGACCGTGCGTGAGGAAGGTGAGGAAGATGAGCCAGAAGGATCTGTCGTACCTCTCGCCTTGAGTCTTGTAGACGAAGCTGCCCTCGTTGAAGTTGAAGATGATCTCGGTCAGGTGGTGCAGCTTGACCTCAGAGGAAAACAGAATGAGGACCAAGCAGGCACAGAAACCTGTCAGGAAACAGAATAATACATTTTGCATAATTGAAAAGCTGTTCTGTATGGAAGCTCCTTTCTGCCACGGAATAAAAAAAAAAAAAAAAAAATCAACTTTTTATCTCGCAAGTGCAAGTTTATATCTTACGGGGGGGAAAAAACAGACTTTCACATGTGTGCGAGAAATTATTGCGTGCTCATACAGTGTCCAGTGTATACTATTTTCTTCATTCAGTTCTAACAGTGCTTATTGCAAGCAGAGCCACTGACATAAAGACCAGATAAGGGAGGCTCACACTTAAAAAAAGACAAACGAGCTGGATTAATTCTCGTACTAGACAAAGTACTCTAACGAACTCCAACATTTGAGCACTTTTTTATCAGCCCTTCCCAATGCATGATACAGCCATATTGCGTCAGCAGCCCATTTCACGGCGTGGTTTCTCTGCCATCACAGAGTATACGTTAAAGCAGACATAAGGCCGTGATATTAGAGATAGATAGCCTATAGAGTACCTCAGAGATGTCCTGTTGTTGTAGGCCAACCCGGAAGTTAGCCCTGATTGAAAGCCTATGCATTAGACCTTTGGAAAATCGCAAAAAAATAAGCTCTGTGTTTAACAAAGGGTTAAGACATTTACGTGTTTTGTCTATCAAGATGCTCTTTACAAGTTAACACAACATTTATACATTTTGAAGCAGTAGGCTATAAACGGACTACAGCACACCATTGTCGCAGATCAACGTCACAAACACCAAGCTTCCTCAAACTTTATATAGAAAACAATTTTTTTTAAAAACATGCTCACCGATTATGATCTGCGCTGTGTATGAATACTTATCCACTTTTTCATGAGAAATGCTGTCCAAATGTCCTGTTTGTCATGATGATGTCCAAAGTCCCCGCCAAAGGAAGTAGTCCCTTTTAGCAACTTGTTAGCAACCGCCGTTTTTTTAGACACAATAAAGGTTTAAAAAAAATCACAAGTGGGTTATAACTGGTGTGTTTTATGTCATAGATCAAAACGTGAGAATATTTAGAGGCTTTGTTAACCACAGACCTTATTTCAGGCGATTTATCAGAAAAGCAATCAAAAAACCCATAGACTTTAGGGAGATGGAACCGGAAGTCCTAAAAAGCTAACTCACTTCCGGGTTTTGCCCAAAAACACGTCATCCCTGAGGTACTCTATACTGCCAAATACAGCTTTATTAATTCATGTGCATCCATACTCTTGTTTTCTTCATAGTAAATTGGCAGTGACGCACAAAGGAAATATGTTATAGACAGTATACAAAAAATGGAAATTATAATGTGAGTATGTGAAAGTCAAAAATGTGAGATATAAACTTGCACTTGCAAGTTATAATGTTTGTATTGTGAGATATAAACACAAGTACCAACAAGTACCCTTTTCATTTTTTTTATTCTGTGGCATTGTTGGTGGTTTTTACCAAGTTGTTGTTGCATTGTTGAAGTAATTTAAATATTTTAAATTCGAAATATTTGTAATTATATACAGTCAGTGAAACATGTTTCAATGTTTATTAAACTTTGTTAAATAACTTTGCTGAAGCATTGTCTGTTTTCTTGCAGTTGTTTAGTCTTAAAATGTCTTAAATTTTAAATTATTAAGCCTTAAAGGTCAAATATTAAATAATGTATTGATGGGGTCTTAATTACAACAGTAAACGTTAGCATGTTATTTCAGCCATACTGATGTGTAGAGGGAAAGTCATTGTACATGTCCCACTTTCTGTGGAATAAAGTCCTGCTCAGATGTATTACAATAGCTGGTTTCTGTCTAAAAAAGAGGAAACTTAAATGTAAATGGTTCCTGCAATAATGTGTTAAATTACCCCTCATATTCCTACATAAATTTAACATCTGCACTAGACAAAAGATTTAGCACTGCCTTTTATGCTTAACTCAAACAAGAAAAAAAATATTCATTTAAAATATAAAATAAATGTCATAAAACCATTGAATTGAACTTTCTCATGCATGTCAACACATTGTTACAACACTAATTTTGTGTTTTAAAACAATTTATAAGGAAACTTTTGTTTCTTGAAAATTATTGCTTCAATTAATTTTTTGGCAGATGGAACCTTAGAATTCCAAGCGAAAGGTGTTTTTTTATTAGATTTAGAAGGTTCTATCTGCGTTTGACCCATTCCAAAAATCCCCATTTACAAATTTGAGAGGATTTTGATATTGTTAGGGCTGTTCAACGATAACCGTGGTTATCGTGTACAAAATAAGAGTCTGTGTTTACGAAATATATATGTGTGTTTGTTTTGTGTATAATTATTATGGATATATAAATATACACACAAACATGTATATATTTAAGAAAAATATATTATATTTCTATACAAATATTTACATTTATATATAATTTCAATATATAAAAATATAAATATATTAATATTTTATACATACATGCTTATATTTCTTAAATATATACATGTATGTGTGTGTATTTATATATATACATAATAATTATACACAAAACAAACATACATATATTACGTAAACACAGACTCTTATTTTGTACATGGTTATCATTGAACAGCCCTAGATATTGTACATTTAGAATACATTTTTAACTGCCTATTAATTTTTATTAAGTTAATTGGGCATCATTAAATATGCGCCATTTCAGGCTCACTGTATGTCATTTCCACGTACTGAACATTTGTTATTTAACTATGCCAAAGTAAATTCAATTTTTAATTCTAGGGCACCTCATGTATCCTTCTAATCTTAAAGCCCTTCTTGCAGCTCATCTCTTCTCTTCTCTGATGATATGTTTACTGGAGTGAGGGCGGGGCAACCTGTCACTCACATGAGATCCACCAATAGCAAACAAATCAATTCCTGATTGACAAAATCATGTCCCACCCCACATCTGTACTTGTTCGAGAAGCCGGTTCTATCGGATGTACGTCACAATAGAGAAGAAAAGACAATTGCAACTTCCATATCATGCTTTGAATAAGAGAAGTCTCTAAGCAACCACCTGTTGAAGAGTCTATTCTTGAAGCTTAGGTTTTAACCACATCCCTTTACTGTAAAGGAACTTTGCTTATCTTGCGATTTATAAGCGCACTTTATCTTAGCAAGTATAAGAGATACATTATCTACAGTTAGCCTTTTTTGGGGCTTCAAATACAGCCCAAAATAACAATTCTGTCTGTCTTCTGTCTCATACAATGCTAGTGGATGGTGATTTATACTGTCAGGGCAGAAAAATTACCATAAAAATACCACAATAGTTCATATGACTAACACATTGTGAGGAATAGTCCAAAGCATTACTAAAAGTGTTGCCCTTTGGAGTAGATATCGCGTTTAATGATCAGTCATGAGACGCAGAAGGAAAACAAATGGCATTTACCGTCATTGATGTCTTGGTGCAATATATTTGAATGGTTTTCAGAAGAATTACTTAGCATTTTACAAGACTTTTATTAGAAAGTATATTTATTTTATAAGACTTATTGTCTATTCTTAAGGTTTTAATAGAAGATTGGTTTGAAAGTGACTACTTTGCGAGCTGTGCTTCATACATCACTGCACTATTGACAATAGACAATGGATATATTTTGCTGGCGACCACACATCTCCTTCTGTTCTCCATGGAGAAAAAAAACCAAACAGGTTTAGAAAAACGCAAGGGTGAGTAAATCAACAGAATTTTCATTTATGTTGAACTAACATTAACATTTTACACATTATTTCATTAAAAGAGGTGATGAATGGGTTAAAATTAAGTAAGATTTTTTTCTTTTCTTTTTTTTAAAAAGTTAAATTTTTTATTTAGGATGCATTAAATTGATCAAAAGTGACAGTAAAGACAATGTTAATGTTACAACAGATTTCTATTTCAAATAAATGATGTTCTTTTGAACTTTCTATTCATCACAAAAAAAAAAAACAACAAAAAAAAATCTGTGTATCACAGTTACCAGCAAAACGGATTTCATCAACAAAAATGTTTCTTTCACAGCAAATCATCATATTAGAATGATTTCTGAAGGATCATGTGACACTGAAGACTGGAGTAATGATACTGAAAAGTCAGCTTTGTTCACAATAAATTATATTTTAAAATATATTAAAATACAAAACAGTTTTTATAATTATTTTAAATTTTTATTTTAAATTGTGTTATACTGTATTTTTGACCAAATAAAGGCAGCCTTGATGAGCAGAAGAGATATTCTTTTGTTTTAACGAGAAACTTATATAAAGTGTCTCAAAATTGAAAATCCATATTAGAGACTGCATTTAGATTTAGTACAGAAACATATGGTCCCAATTTTCTCAGATAACTGCTTTGTTTATATATATAACAAAATTTCATAAAGTTACAGTACTGGCTTCAGTTCAGTCAGTACAGTGTTCCAGCCATGCTGACTATATTCACAATGTAGCAAAGACATATCGCTCTTGTTCCATATTACAGTATTATAGTATATATGAAATGATGTTGCTAGCTACATGAAATCAGTGGCATCTCAAAGCTTCGGAATGCTATTAATCTCTAATGTTTACTACAGTATTCTCTCTTCTCATCACTGCAAGTGATCCTGCTTTATTTTTTGACTTAATGGTTCAATCGTGTGGACAGGTCAAATGGCCTCTATCAGTACAAACACAACAGAGGCACCTGACACCACAGACGGAGTGGAAATCTGGCCAGTTCCACCAAGCGCATTCATTTCCATCACTTTATTTATTTATCATGCAATTCTCTCTTCTCAGGATAGCTGAGCTCACTTTCTCACAAACTAAGAGAAGAACAATTGTAGAGGCTCGTTTCTATCGTGGTTCAGTATAGACCCTGTCTGAGTGGATGTATGTGTGAAATATTTATCACATACTGTCTTCAGGATCTGGATTTTGTCTCAAGATTCAAGAATTCAAGCATCTGTTGACCTGGTAAAAAAAAACAAAAAAACTTTACATTGCCAATGACTCTTTCTATTTAAAAATGTGTAAATGCTTGAAATGTATTTTATATCATTTAATATAATACATTTTATTTTTCTTATGAACTTAAGTAGATTTTAATTGTATTATATTTACTAATTATTTATATTTACTAAATCATTTGATTAACTAAATTTTATTTATTAAATTATTATTATTAATAATTGATGAGTTGGACAGAATAGTTAAGGAAATTTGGCATATGGGAACCCTTGCAACTGTGTGTGTGTGTGTGTGTGTGTGTGTGTGTGTGTGTGTGTGTGTGTGTGTGTGTGTGTGTGTGTGTGTGTGTGTGTGTGTGTGTGTGTGTGTGTGTGTGTGTGTGTGTGTGTGTGTGTGTGGTACAGGTATTCCCTATGTTATGTAATCTCCCCACAAAGATATCAATATCCGAAATTCTTGTCCTTGTGGGGACATTTTTTGGTCTACATGAGGAAAACAGCTTATAAATCGTACTAAGTGGTGTTAAAAAAAAAAAAAAAAGTGAAGTAAAAATGCAGAAAGTTTTCTGTGATGGGTAGGTTTATAGTTAGGGGATAGAAAATACAGTTTGTACAGTATAAAAATCATTATGTCTAAAGTCCCCATAAAACATGAAAACCCAGTGGGTGTGTCTGTGTGTATGTTTGAGTAAGGTCTTACAGCTTATCATGTTCCAGAGGTAAAGGCCCTGGGGTCCATGCAGTGTCTCATATGGGCTTCCGAAGGCATTGTAGAAGAAGAACGCACAGGACACCGTGGAGAAGACGATGAGCACCGCGCAGAAGAAGATCACGCTCACATGTAGACTGGCTGGAACCACATCCATCAGGTCAGGGAAAACTACACAGAGTAAAGAGATTTCTAACATGATCACCATCATTTGAGTTTAAACTGTAGGTGAGGGTAAGGCTATGAATCATTATGATTCATATGTGAGTAAAATGTACTGCAATGTAATCAGTTTTCCATTTGTCATCAATGTGTTCAATCTCACTAGCTATTGTGAGTGGTTGTTGCATGTGTTTCCTTTTGACTGATCACTATAAGATTATCTGAAAATTTGGCATAGAAAAGCATTTTCACTCAGAAATTGCTAGTAAATTTCATAATTAGCAATTACCATCACACACCTGTAGGTAATGGATAGGTGCACTGTACAGAAGTATTTTAGAATTCTAAAAAAAATAAAAAAAAGAGAATCCCGCACACTATCTATACTTGCAATAATGTGATTATATATAGTCTTTCAACTTGATTGGAAATTGATGATTCTTCACTGTGATTGGTCATGTTATCATTTTAAATGTAATGGAGTTTAGTATGTTTATGCCTGATGAAGGTCATGCAACCGAAACGTTTCTATTAAAATATTTTTGATACGTTTTTGCAAGTATTGATAGTGTACAGGATTCTCTTTGTTTTTTTTTACAAAATTTTACAAAATTTTTACAAATTTTACAGAATTTTACATGAAATTCTGAAGTAGAAAGACTGACAGCATTTTCTTGTAAAATGTACTCCAGTTATCTTTATTTTATTTATAACTTCTAAAGTTATAAAATAATTATTTACAGTGTTCTGTGTAGGTATGAAAAGGATTTCACTCATTAAAAGTAATCTCTGTTAACTTAATATTATCAGTATTATCTTTTAAATTTTATTGTGGGATGTTTGGACGTGTCAAGGAATTATGCAGTTTAGTCTAATTCCAACGCTATCTCAGGACCAATTCGTATGTATTGTACGAGATGGCTTTAGGTGGCTCACTCGTAAGAATTCGTACAATTTGTCTAAACCCCAGTGACGGGTAGGTTTAGGGGCGGGGTTTGGGGTAGGTCATTCATATAAATTCATAGGAATTTGTCATCTCGTAACATACATACAATTTAGCAAAAAACGTATGAATTCGTACAAATTAGCCACCTCATAAAATACGTACGAATTGCCATGAGATCGGGTTGCTAATTCTGTTTAATTCTGTGTTCGTGTCGATATGTAAGCATTTATGTGGATGTATTTGTGAATAGCCTATATGCATTAACATAGTGTCAAAGACAAATTTACACTCTGTGACAAACAGAATGGACAATAAAATTAAACTAAGCTAAACTTCCTGTCCTCAATTTTTATGCATCTTCTTGTGAGGATAACAAATTTACGATGACAATAATCTTTTGTTCTGCTAAAAGACTGGCTCTGGAATCTGGGCCTTTTCCAGATCTCATTAGGGAAGAATGCTGTTGTACATGAAGCTGTCATAAATGATCCATCGGTTGAGCCCCACAAAATGAGACAAATCCCTCCCAAAACTCAAGATAAAACAACTGAAAATCTACATACCACTTCTAATGAGAAATATTAAAAGTACTTTCAAGAGGATGTACTTGCTTTGCATGTGTGATGACATTTGGAGGAACAATTTTACAAAGCATTGATGAAAAAAATGGTGTGTGTGTGCGTTTCAGGTATTCCCATACATTGTGGGGACAAAATGTCCCCACAAAGATGGCAATATCTGAAATCCTTGTTCTTGTGGGGACATTTTTGGAAAACAGCTTAAAAAAAATCACACTGGGTGATGTTTTTGAAAATGTAAAAATGCAGAAAGTTTTCTGTGATGGGTATAGGTTTAGGGTTAGGGGATAGAATATACAGTTTGTACAGTATAAAAATCATTATGTCTATAGAAGGTTCTCATAAAACATGGAAACCCAACGTGTGTGTGTGGGGAGGTCATTTTTTTTTTTTTTTTTTTTTTATAATTTGAAATAGGTTTGTTACATATCAATGGCCTCAAAAAGTATTTGGACATTTAAAGGGATGTTTTATCTAATATTTAAAATTCTGTCATCATGTACTCAACCTCATGTTGTTCGAAAACTTTCTTTCTTCTATAGCACACAAGGAGAAAAAAAGGAGAATACATTGGTTGCTCTTTTCCAAGCATTTATTTAGAGCTTTTAAGGCTTCAAAAAGGATGCAAAAGCAGCATAATAGCCCATATGACCCGTGCAATATATACCAAGCCTTCTGATACCATATAGTAACTTCAGGGGAGCCACATTTAAAAATGTATTAATGTCATTGAATTTGACACAAAATTACAAAGAAAGTGGCACCTGCAAATAAATGATGCAAGAGTTTTTCTGATCAATGATCACTAATATTTGTAACCACAACAATCACAATACTTTCTTCTTTTTGTACAGCATGTCTGTTTGTGAATTGTCATGCTTTTTATTTATTCCAACAACATTGGTACAATTTAAGTGTTTAATGTCCAAATACTTTTGGAGTCGCATATGCACATGTAGTATTGCAAATTGTCTTGTATTGCATTGCTAGAGCCCTGAAGTATAGGCTACTCTTTATATTTCTGGTGTGTTTTTAAAGGGATAGTCCACCAAAAAATGAAAATTACCCCATGATTTACTCACTCTCAAGCCATCCTATGTGTGTATGGCTATCTGTCCTGGCTCTTCCAAGCTTCATAATGGCAGTAAATAGAAGATGAGATTGTGAAGCCCAAAAAATTGCATCCATCCAACATAAACGTAAACCATACAACTCCAGTGTGTTAATAAAGGCCTTCTGAAGAGAAGCAATGGGTTTGTGTAAGAAAAGTATCCATATTTAAAAACTTTATAAACTAAAATATCTAGTTTCCGGCAGATGGCCGCACACACGTCGACTTGGGCCAAAAAAGGAACCCTTGACGTGATGTAGGAGTATCGTAAGTTTAGATGCCTCTCTCTGTTCAAACAAATAGGGCTGGGCAACAAACTCAAGTTCCTTTTCTCTTATATCAAAATCCTCCAATATTTTTTGCATTTCTTTCTATCTTTTTTGGGCTTCAAAATCTCATTCTCTATTAACTTCTATTATAAAGCTTGTAAGAGCCAGGACATTATTTAATATAACTCTGACTGTTTTCGTCTGAAAGAAGAAAGTCATACACACTCAAACCAAAATGTATCCGGACACCTTGAACATTTCATTTATTAATAGTTTATTCACTATAGTTTAAAAAAAAAAAATGGTAATAAGATCTTTGAGTTAAACTGTGTCAGAAAAAAAATATCTTAAAGGATTAGTTCACTTTCAAATAAAAATTTCCTGATAATTTACTCACCCATGTCATCCAAGATGTTCATGTCTTTCTTTCTTTAGTCGAAAAGAAATGAAGGTTTTTGATGAAAACATTCCAGGATTATTCTCCATATAGTGGACTTCAATGGAGTCCAAACGGTTGAAGGTCAAAATGACAGTTTACAGCGATCCCAGATGAGAAAAAAGGGTCTTATCTAGAGAAACCATTGCTCATTTTCTAAAAAAAAAATAAATGAGAAGAAGAATTATATACATTTTAACCATAAATGCTAATCTTGAACTAGTTCTTCTTCTTCTCTATTTGAATTCCAGCAGTGTAGACACTGCTAAGTGTTTTACTGTAAGTATATTACTGCCCTCCACAGGTCAAAGTTTGAACTAAATTGTCATATACAATATGCTAGTGCAAGTATATAACAATTAGTTCAAACTTTAACCTGTAGAGGGCAGTAATATACTAAGCAGCATCTACACTGCTGGAATTCTAATAAAGAAGAGAGCTAGTTCAAGATGACCATTTATTGTTAAAACTTATATACTTATATTTGTTTTTTTTTGTTTGTTTGTTTGTTTGTTTTTTTAGAAAATGAGCAATGGTTTCTCTAGACAAGACCCTTATTCCTCTTCTGGGATCGTGTAGAACGTTTTGAAGCTGCAATAAAACTGACATTTTGACCTTCAACCGTTTGGGGTCCATTGAAGTCCACTATAAGGAGAATAATCCTGGAATGTTTTCATCAAAAACCTTCATTTCTTTTCGACTAAAAAAAGAAAGACAAGAACATCTTGGATGACATGGGGGTGAGTAAATTATCAAAAAAAAAAAAGTTTATTTGAAAGTGAACTAATCCTTTAATTATGTCAGATAACACTTAAGCAAAACATGGTCAGGTCAAAATGTCTGAATATTTTTGGGTTCCCAATTTTTTATCAATTTTACTTGTAGTCCACTGTATGAAGACTTTTTGGGTATAATAGGCTATGTCACAGTTTACTTTATTTTGCTATCCTCACTTACATTTATGAACATTGTGTCCTGCACCCACTAGTAAAAATATATCAAAAATGTCTGAATAATTTTTGGTTTGATTATACATCTGGGATGACTTGAGGGTGAGTAGATCAAGGGGTAACTTTTCATTTTTGGGTGAACTAACCATTTAAGACATTTACTATCATTTCATTTCTTAAGATGATTAAGTTACTCACAAGAGAAATAAAAGGGTCTGTCTCCCAGACCACACTGTTTCATCCCTTTCCCGTGGAAAAGTCCGTAGTTCGCCCTTCCGATGAACTTCTCCAGCTCTGCTCCCGACGCGTTGACGATCTGTGCGCCAGTCTTGCACAGAACAACCGCTTGAACCCAAAACTGAGTCCCCATCGCAGCCGCCACGACCAGAACACAACCAAAGCAAAGCACTCCCGCAATAGAGAATATAATTTTCTTTTGACGGCTAGGCATTGTGTTTGACAACGCGGAGACGAGCACAGCCTCAGTAATCAATGGATATCCACACGTCAAACTTTCTGTAATCCAACATGGATAAAGACATCGCTGCTGTTGTCGATTTACCTCAAGTCTGAAAACACGAATGCTATAAAGCGATATCTAAAGCTCAATACGCATGTTAGAGAGTAAAGTTGTATCCCAATGTCTTCTCTGGATAGTGTTACGCCAAGCGCGTTCACTGTACCCCGTCACCAAGCAACCGGTTTGAACGTCTCGCACCAGTGATCGGGCATGATGTGACCTTACACTGGATTGGTTACTAGATCAACATCTCTGGCGGCAATTAATAAAGCAATTTCACTGCTACAGTTGAACTTTAAATAGGGAGTTTATCATGCGTGATATGATGGAGGATTTATGGATAGCTAAATGGGTAACACATTACAATGAAGCTTCATTTGTAACAACATTAGTTAAAATGAAGAAAAAATTATGGGACCAAAACATAGGACCAAAAATCTTCCCAGACAGGGACACATGCTCTGTTCTTATTATGTAGTTTGTAAAGCAGACGTTACGAGGCTGTCTTTGTCATTATGTTGACCCATTCTTTTAGCTGTGGGGTTTTGGGAGTTTCCAGTGTTTTCAAAATGACTCTAGACCCCTACCATAATCACAGCAAACTCTCCATTTGAAATATTTGGTATCTGCTCCCTGTCTCCCAATAGACACAATTTTGGTGATAATTGTATTGTTGTTCCAAGCCATTTACTCAAAATATTTTAGAATTTGGTGCCATAAAGGCTGACATTCCCAGATACAGTGAATAAAAGTACCTTTGTCCTTTTGACATTTCCAACAAACATTATTATTTGTCAGACCCATTTTATTTAGTCTAAGAGGTGTCAGATAGAACCTGTGTATGATTTTGTAGTGTGTAAATTGCCCTCAGGCTTCCCAAAAAAAAAAAAAAAAAAAAAATTCCAATCTTCGTCCCGAATAACAGCCTCAATGTCCTTTTCTCATATTGTCTTTAAAATTGTCCAGTCATTGCTGATCACATCGTCCTGTAGAATACAGAGGCTGAATGAGGCAGTGTTAGGAAGTCCAAGATATGGTTTCTGTCCGTGTACTGGATTTTTGTAGAAACAATTTCTAATTTGTAGGTATTTCCAGAAATGTTAATACTTCTACGGCATTCATTAATCTTAGTCAAAGTTAATTTCAACATTTACTAATAATTTCTTAAAATGAAAAGTTGTATTGTTTTTGTTAATGTTAGTTAATGCATCTGAAATAACATGAACAAACAATGAACAATAACATTTTTACTTACTAACATTAACAAACAATGCTTGTTAGCTTATATATATACTATATAAATATAGCTATAGATACACACACACACACACACACACACACACACACACACACACACACACACACACACACACACACACACACACACACACACACACACACACACACACACATATGTTTGTTTTTGTGAAATGTGGGGACATTCCATAGACATAATGGTTTTTATACTGTACAAACCGTATTTACTATCCCCCTACACTACCCCTAACCCTAAACCTAACCATCACAGGAAACTGTGCACACTTTTACTTTCTCACAAAAACTCATTCTGTGTGATTTATAAGCCTTTTGAAAAGTGGGGACATGCTGAATGTCCTCATATTTCACCTTTTTTTGTAATACCCATGTCATACCCATGTCATTATACACATTTATGTCCTGATATTTCACAAAAACAAGTACACACACACACACACACACACACACACATACACATACACACAAACTTCTTTCCAGGTCCAAGTTTTGACATAATAACCTTTTAACTCATCCTACACTAGAGTTTTCTGACAGTCATATCATAGACGTGACTCACAGAGAACTGACATCGATTGGCCCTCTTTCACTCATTTCTGGGAATAATAAGGTAACTGAAAATGCAAATAAAAAGGTCATCAATCAAATAAGAGCTAGAGAGACAAGAGAGGGACATAATTAACTGTTGTAACATTGATTATATGTGTGTGTGTGTCTCTATGTATATATATATATATATATATATATGTATATATATATATATATATGTATATATATATATATATATATATATATATATATATATATATATATATATATATATATATATATATATATATATATATATATATATATATATGTATGTATATATATATATATATATATATATATATATATATATATATATATATATATAAAAAACAAGAGTTAAGAGATTTAAAAAAAACAACAACATATCTTTATAATCAACCCTTACAATTTGAGAAACATGCTTAATATATTGTTTTTATTGTTTATTGTTTTGTTTTTTCAGAAATTTTGGATGTGGAATACAATTTATTTATTGAATGATCAATGATTACATAGATAAAACTTTATTTTATTTTATTATTAAATTCATTGCATTTTTACATTTTCAAAGAACATCATTTTCCTCATTTCATTTTCATTATTTTCCTCATGGGGACCAAAAAATGTCCCCATATTGTAGGGAAAACTCCCCACCCCACACACACATAAACATACAGTACAAACATCATTGTATAATCAACATTTGAGCATCATTGCACAGTCCATCTTTTGTAGCTTTAGTTATATTAGAAGGCCTATGTTTAAATATAGAGTTTCATGAACTTGTATTGCAGCTACTGACATTTTTGGCGAAAGGTCTTTGTGCATTCTCATTTCCCCCAGACTTCAGTCTTCTGCTGTGTTCAGCTTTTTTGCTTTTCCTACATCACCAATTTGCAGTTCATTAAGAAAATTTCTTCACCCCACATTAACATTCAACAAAGGATTCTGCACTGATACTAGGTCCATAACTCTCCTCCGGTGGAATTTTCACTCCGGATCTGCATTTGGAACAGCACTTGAGAAGGCCTTCGTGATCTGATGCCTGAATGCACGGCAGATGACAAAGTACAGCACAGGATCAAAGCACAGGTGCAGGATGGCAAGAAGTAGAGTAGACTCTTTGGCCAGAAAGAGATTCTTCTTCAGCGTGCATTCGGTTTCCTGTATCTGCGTAAAAGTGTACGGCATACGCACGGCATGGTACGGCACAAAGCACACCACGTAAGCCACGCTCACCAACGCAATGTTTATGAAGGCATGTCGGGCACTAGCCTGTTCCTCAGGGTCACATTCACGGCGACCCCAAAGCTGCTTCAAGACCAGGCCGTTGGACAAAAGCACAGCTACTGAGGCATTGAAGAAGATAGCCATTCCCAGAAATACAGACAATGCGTGCCAGTGCTTGCCCAAATCATCTTTTAAGTCAGAACATGTTAGCCCAACTTTGTCTTCGATGTTTTCTTTGATGGGGATGGCCATGTTGGGCACATTGATGAAGAGCACGAGGAACCAGACCACCGATGACATCAGAATCGCAAATCCCACCTCCTGCAGTCGCAGCAGTTTGGAGCTGCGAGTGATCTGGAGGTAGCGCTGAACGCTAACAAAAGCTAGAAAGATAATGGACGCGTACAAATTGATGTAGATGAGTGGTGCACTCACTTGGCAATGAAAGATGGTCAAACTCTTCGAATTATTGCCCAGATCTTTAGCAATCTTGACGGGTAACGCCAGCATAAGGAGGAAGTCGGACGTCAGAAGATTGATGAAGTAAACATTAATGCACTTTTTAGCACTTCGGCTGGTTATGAAGGCCCACAGTGCCACCATGCTGGTAGCCACTCCAATCAGGAAGATGAGGGTGTAGATTGTGGCGAAGGGCACCATGTTGTCATTGATCACGCAGATGCTTGTATTTGGACTCCCCATTTTTGGATCTGGACTGTGTAAACTCTAAATAAGGCCTAAATAAATAAAATCAAGGTTATCGAGTAAATACTGTTTAGCTCTCCTTTTCTTTGCGTGTCTAACTCTTGTCAGACACCGAGGATAACAAGTACATTTGAAAACAGTTTGGTTTTTCACTTCACCAGAAAGTAAAAGGTATTGGAGGAGGAAGTGGTAAGTCCCCTCTTTAAGCATGCAAAAACATTTTCCTGTTTTGCTCGCACAAGGATATGATGTCACCTATCAGCATCAAATAGTAAATGTCACGTAGAAATCCTGGAAAGAGAAAAAAAGAAAAACATATAAGTATTTTACCCCCGGTTCCTGGCCTAATGATGTTTTACAGTAATATGTGAACTGTTTCTATGAATATATTCTATGAATATGCTTGCGCTGGTCTAGATGCAGTGTAAACTACTAGTTTGCTTGATAACAACTTGGATCAAGCAATAAAATCATCAATTCTATCATAATATAAGAATAGTTATTTCTTGATATTTTCTCTGGATCACAGCACTATTGATGTTTTATTTGAAAGATATTGTCTTCTAATATTAAAGACAGTGTGTTCTGTTATAGATAAGTTGGTAACACTTTACAATAAGGTTTCATTTATTAACATTAGTTAACTAAATTAGATTCCCTTAGAACTAATAACAAAAATTATTTTAAAGCATTTATTAATCTTAGTTCACGTTAATTTCGTTTAGACCACATGCCAGTCAACTTGCTGTCTAGTAAACAATCTTGTCCTCAACATCCATAAAAGCAGTTACTGAGGGGTCTTATAAGAAGGTCACATAAAAGTTAAGGGACACCCCATAAGCTAAAATTATAAAATTGCAACTGTGAATGAATTATTTATTTTTTTACATAAGAAAAGAAATCTTAAAAAATATTCAAAATTATATACAGCAAGCAGGTATGTTAAAGGATTAGTTCACTTCAGAATTAAAATTTCCTGATAATTTACTCACCCTCATGTCATCCAAGATGTTTATGTATCTTTCTTCAGTTGAAAAAATTAAGGTTTTTGAGGAAAACACGATTTTTCTCTATACAGTGGCGCAATGACCCGCCCCCTTAGTTACTGTTGCTATGTCTGACAAGCCATGCTGATCTCTTGCCACACATCATGTTCTCACACAGTGAAAAATATATCGCGGAGCAAAGAGGACACTAACAACACATCAACAGACAAGACAGAGCAGGATACTTTTGATATGAAACAAAGTCTGCAATTTCAAATTTTGTCATTTTTAAAGAAATTTAAACAAATACTGTTTTGTGGCTCTTTAATGTGTCGTGACAGATCACTGTAGCGCCTCATCTCTTCCTACTAGTTAATTTATAGCATCAAATAAACATGAATGAACATCAGAAGGAATGTTGTTTCAATTACGGAAAGACGTCAGTACACACCATTTTTCAAGTTCAAGTCCACAGAGGTTAATCTACTAACACCCCTGACTGCTTTGTCAGACAAAATGGCAGATTTGGCATTATGATTGGTTAGATCACCTGTCAATCAAACTCCTGACAAAGGGTCAATTGGACCTTCAACCCACTGTACCCCAGTGAAGTCCATTACATGGAGAAAGATCCTGGAATGTTTCCCTCAAAAACCTTAATTTCTTTTTGACTGAAGAAAGAAAGCCATGAACATCTTGGATGACATGGGGGTGAGTAAATTATCAGGAAATTTTAATTCTGAAGTGAACTAATTATTTAACATTGCAAGTTCAAGCAAAGCTGCTACTTTGAGGTCAGCTTCAATATCAAACATTAATCTTAAACATTAATAATACAACAACAATTGGCAGTCCTTAAAGTATATAATTTAGTTGAAAATGGTCTTGTGGTAATAAAGCCTTAATTGTACATTTATAAATATGAAAAATATCAACTATAATTTATTTTTATTTTTCAATATCTATTGCACTCAAGAGATAAAAATTTAAACCCACAATGCCTTAAATGCCTAAAGCCCATATTGCTGATAGTCAGAGTGCTTATTCGGTCTTCTTTAAGTCTGAGCACTAACCGCAACATTATCATTTCATGGGGAAAAAAATACAGCTTAAAAACAGAAATCTGTATCTTTCTCAAACTAATCCACAACTGCAATACAATCTTGTTTGGTTATTGTGGACCAGTGGATTGCAAGCAGATGAAAACTAATATATTATGTCTTTTTCTCAACACTCATCATTTGAAAATACAAATTTATACTGGATGGGCAATTTTATATCATTTTGACTAACCAAAACTTTTGGCATATTCTGCAATAGTGATAAGAAAGAAAAACCTTGAATAGTCTGCATGCATACTCTTTAGGGAAGTGAGTCAGATTGTGGTCAGATAATGTGCTGAAAAGGGAAACTCATCTACATTTATGGCCAATAAACTAGAGGTAGAACTTGTAGTTATGTCTATTATGAAATAATGTAATATTATGGTAATATTTTAGGGTCCGATTCTCACTATTAACTAGCTGTTTTTAAACATGCATGAGAAATATTGGCCATTTGTTAGTAGTTATAAAGCACATATTCTCAATGCCCATATTCTACATCCCATAATCCTACCCAATACCTAAACTTAACAACTACTTTACTAACTATTAATAAGCCGTAATTAGGAGTTTATTGAGGTAAAAGTTGTAGTTAATAGTTAGTTAATAGTGAAAATTAGAACCTAAACTAAAGTGTGATGGATTATTTGTTTTCATTCAAACTATTGTTTTATTATGTTCTATTAGACTTTTTAATAAGTTCAATTACACATAGCTTACATATTCTTCATTGCTGCATTCATTAAAGGACATCTTTATGTCATTACCAATACCAGTCTCTCCAGGGTGTACATATTTTATTCTTTACTTTGAGTACATATTAAAGGTCAGTCCTCAAATTAACATTTTTGGAAATCTCCAACTTATCAAATGCAAAAAATCTCAGACGAGAAGAGACAGACACATGGCGCTTCATATCAGAATTAGAATTTCAGAACTTACCTCGTCGTACTCCCCAGAGACATCACATCAGACGGTGGAATAATGTGTTTTTGTTCTCTCGCTGTACGTTGGTCTTGTTGAACAACCCAAACAGCTACTTAGATACTTGTTCGAAGAGTTTCTGCATTGGCTCAGCTACTTTGCAAATCCAGTTTCCTCTTTTCTTAGGGTTTGGTTTTAATTATATGCACGTAGTACACTGACGCAGCGGAAACCCAAACTTTCCAGATTCGCTGTTTCTAGACAACCACAAACCACTAGTCTATATAGACTGCTCGCACTCGTTTGCATGCACTCTCTGGGCTGTCACTTCCTGGTTTGAAAGACAGGTGCTTTTGACTTTCTATTTAACGTGTAAAACATTAAAGTTGTACTGTTATGGTCAGTTCATATAGAACGCGTTTTTGCTGTTAAACAAGACATAGGTCAGTGGAACAAAAAAACTAAAACTAAAACACAAGGTCTAGAGCAGGGGGTTCCCAACCGTGTTTCTGGTTAGTAACCATTCTTTTTATGTGCAAACGTGAGTGAAAATGTCCTTCCATTCAACTGTCCTCACCAACAGTCTTGATCTAACCCATAAGTTTTTGTTTGTTGGTGTAAAGTCAAGTTAGTTAGTTAGTTCATTTATCCTTTATTCATTTATTCTTGGGCTATCGAGAAAACAGGTCAACACACAACAATCTTCTATACAGTTACACTTCATCCTTACAACACAAGACATTTCCAAATGCCATACACAATTCTAATAATACACTATACACCTAATACATTACACAGTACCCAACATATTAAATATCTACCCTCACACACACACACACACACACACACACACACACACACACACACACACACACACACACACACACACACGCACACCAATCGTTACTTATTGTTCAATAATTTACAGAATTCAAACCAATTCAACTTACAGTTTGGTAACCTATAAGTTACCCCCAAGGTCAGCTCATACTCCTTATGAAGAATATGGCTTGGATCACCAATAATTTTAAGGCTCTGCTTCTTTACAGACCTCTCAAAAAGTTGATTCTGTGAAATTAAATTGTTTTTCACTTATAATCAGTTTATTAAATTTCATTTTGACCAACCGGGATAGACAGCTAAGGATACATCTATGCTGCCTTCAAAAATCAATCAGATGAAGGTATCTCAGAAGACAGGAAGTGAAGCTAACATTGTTTTCAGATGTGCCTTGATGCCTTGATTGTCACGATCCCTGCCTAGGTTCCCTGCGTCTATCTTGGACTCTTATTTTGAAGTTCTCTGTCTCCATTGTTGTTTGTTCACCAAACATGAGGTAGCTATAAAAAAGGAACTCCTCCACAAAATACTCAATACTACGGCCATTTTGAAAAAAATGGAACAAAGTTTGCTCAACGTGTCCCAGATAATACCTGCTGAGTTTGTCTTGTGGTCTGTCTTTGCATCTCGATCCATCTTGAGTCACTGCGCAACATCAGTGGTGAGGATGAGGTGAGGCGAGGATCTAAATGCAGCAAAAGTTTACTAAAGAAAAACATAAACAAAGATAATCCAACCATGGAGCGGGAACATAATCCTGAACAGGAATGCAAACAGCAAAGGCATCGACTCACAAAGACTAAAACACATGGCTATATATACACACAGGGAATCTAAACAAGATGACAAAAAAACACCTGAGGGAACAATAAAGAACTAATCATGGCTGCTATGTTAACAAACAAAAGAACATAGCAGCAAATATCATCAAATAGGCTACACGCTGATATGGAAACTAAGAGATTCACAGCGAAATGTCAAAATAAAAGTCTGGTTTAACTTGAAATTATGACAGAAATATATTGCTATTGTATATTTAAATGTAATTCTTAAAGTAATAATATATATACACACGCATTTTTAATGTGATGACCACAAACATTATTTGTTCATCCTTCTGAGATTGTCCCCATTGTAAAACCGAAGGTTTCAAAATGTAGGAAATTCAACATTTGTTAAACACTTATTTAAAAATAAAAAATACAATAATTACTTTAACCAGCAGGTGGCGGCAAAGTAAGCATTTATTTGCGCATATATCAGCCATTTCCTCTAACCGTTTTTCTCTTCATTTTGACTAAATATTAAAGATTATAAAATAACTAGGTTTAAAAATACATTTTGTCAATGTGAAGTATAAAATACTCAAAAAATCTTCAGAAAAACAATAACTTTTCTTGTGAATGAATTACAGAGAAATCAAGCAGCCCGCTTCCCTTTTTTAATAGTAGCTGCTGTCAGTCAGTGCAGCGTGAGATCAATGATTTCAGCACACTTGTGAAAACTTTTTATCCAATTAATCCAACTAAAGTGCACAATAAATATTTAATTTTTGAAGATTGTTTTCACATAAAATTGTGAACTGATAGTCGAATTGAATTGTCCGAGGAGGAACACTGAGGTACTTCTTTATTTATTTATTTTTTTATGCTGTCTTACATTTGAATAACTAAATTAATGCTATGCCTGACTATTTAAGTGACTATATTCTGATTATAAACTAAGTATTACACTACTGATGCTCAACACACCAGCAAATATCTCACCGGAGGTTTTCGAGCTGGCTTATATTATTCCGGAAGTTCTAAAGAACGCTTTGTGCGTATTTTCCCTTCATGCTCACTACTGCGCAGACTCTGGGTCCGAACAATGTAAGTTGCGCAAGATATCAGTGCCATTTAGCTTCAGGGTAAGGGGTTAGTTTCTGTTGTAGCAATTCACCTTTGGCATGCCTCCTTTTAGCACACTCATTAGCACAACCTGCAGTTATCGAAGGATACATCTATGCTGCCTTCAAAAATCAATCAGATGAAGGTATCTTAGGAGACAGGAAGTGAAGCTAATTGATTCAGACATGCCTTGATGCCTTCCTATTTTGGCAGCATTTTGCATCCTGCGCCTTTGAAGGCCACAAAGGTCAGACCGAGTGTTGTTATATGGAACGGTCTGGGATGGTTTGTATTATTAGATATTTAAGTAAGTTGAAACCCAATACTTATTTTTATAAGTTTAATTCTGCAATTTCTCTCAAATAAATCCTGTCGTCATTAACGCCCAATGAATTCTGGGGTAGGCAAGGCCGTGCAGGATCCATCTGTTTTACTCTTCATTGCACAGGAAATGAAGAACGCATTTGGAGGCTGCATTTGAAGAAGCCTTCGAATTGGGACAGCCTTCGTCGTACCGTGGTGATGGAGTCGGCCTTCGAATGCACCCTTCGAAGGATGCAGCCTCTGAATTGGGACGCAGCGAATGTGTAAACTGGGCAAATCGTTTGACCTTCCAGCAGATATATTATCGACATGTAATGCTACCATTAAGGAAGCTATTTCAGATCAGTTCACTTCATGTTCTCAAGATTGGGCAAGACATTTAAAAAACAAACAGAGAAGTAATTTCAGTGTTTTCCCACCATAATTAACCATTGCTTTATTATTTACAAAATAAGTCCACAATTCCTTTTTTAAAATAAAAAAGCAAAAAGGAAATATATCTGCAAGCAGCAATTATTGGGGTTCAAGCGCTTTAAGGCCTAAATAAAGGTATTATGTTTTATTTAGCAACCCTAACCTAATCTCAATCATAGATGGAAAAGAGCTTTTACAGCCAATACAGGCAATTTACCATAGGAAATATATGTTTCTAAAGGTTTTTAACAGTTATCGAGGTTGAGCCAAAAGCCTAGGACTATTTTTTTTAAATAATGTCCAATATATAACAAACAATTCGATTGACAGCAATGGTCCTAGAGGCAAAGTTGTTCAGAATGAGGAGTTCTACCATGTGGTATAAATTTTGTGGGCTTGTGCGAAAAATCGCAAGATATACAATCCTTTAAGCACATGAAAAACGTGAAGGCGCCCCCCAGTGGCCGATTTATTTTGAATTTCTCACAGGCCTCTAGAGCAATGAGTCAAACAGGTCCAGCAAGTTTCGTTCCGATTGGCCTCCGTTTAACTTGTCTGATAGCTGCTCAAACTTAATTGGCCAATGACAGACATGTTTTTTGAGATACGTCAATGTCCTCATAGACAATCCTGGTACCCCAGACAAAGAAACTGCATGCAAATTTTCAAGTCGGTAAAGGAGTTATAGCCATTTTTCATGTTTTTTTTTCTGTTATAGAACCACCAAGTGGCCAGTCGTCATGCCCTTTTTCACACAACCACAGATTGAGCTCTTACATAGGTGTGCTGAGTTTGGTGAAAATAGTCATTTTAGTAAAAGTGGCTCTACCCACTTTGAAAGTTTTGGTAGCCCTTAGGGACCGTGAATCAGAATTTTTGAAGAATGAAGGGCGAATCCGAGGAATGTGTTTTGTCCGTCTTGAGCCAAGGATTCCAACGATATAAGACACTTGAGCCTACGCCTAAAGCCCAAAGTATATTTCACTTTTTAAGCGTACGCAAGGGTCAGCGTATAGAATTTCACACATGCACATATAATTTTTTTTGCAGTAATTAGTTTATCCACAAGGTGGCAACCATGCCCTGGAGGCGTCGATTCAAAAGGTAGTCAAAGAAAACCTGCATATATAGAACAGACCGGAACGCATGCAAGCTACAGAGACAATAGAGGCCTACATAGACAAGAGATAGTACAAAGAGGTTAGAAAGTATCCTCATTTGTACAACTCTAGCAGGAAAAAATACAAATATAGTTACATGGGTTGTAATTGATAGCTCAAAACTGTGCATGTGTCAAACGCCTGTGTACGTATATGAGTCAAGTGAAGTATGCTTTGCAAGGCTGTGAATGTGATAAAAATGAAATGTGAAAAAAATACTCAGGGCTAAACGGTTCATGAGTTATGAGTGATTTCATAGTTTTCACTGCTCCCCATCAGGCCTATCGGCCTGAGTTTTGCTGACGTTGTAAACGGTGTGAGTACTACCAGCCTTCAAAGTTTCAAGTGTCTTTGACTTACGGTTTGCCTGATCACTTTTAGGGGAGAATGCTGATCCTTGGAAATTTTAACAATTACAAGAGGGTTTCAGGGCTATGCA
Organism: Chanodichthys erythropterus; assembly: GCF_024489055.1. Classification (NCBI taxonomy): domain Eukaryota; kingdom Metazoa; phylum Chordata; class Actinopteri; order Cypriniformes; family Xenocyprididae; genus Chanodichthys; species Chanodichthys erythropterus. The sequence goes on from NC_090237.1 coordinate 35,479,767, forward strand.
CATGAACCACTGATTAAAGTAAACAAAAGCAACAATAAAACTGATCTTTTAAGCAAAAAAAAAACAGCTTTAATATTGTATTATTATGCAGTTATTCATTTTAAATGCTGTATTTTTTCCATAGCAAGCAGGCTACATGTCCACAAATCATATCATCTCCAATACCAATATTAAATACACCATTATTCCAAGGTTTTGAGGTCAGTAAGATGTTTTTGAAATAAGGCTCTTATGCTTACCAAGGCTGCATTTATTTGATCAAAAATACAGTAAAACACTAATATTTTGTGAAATATTATTACAATTAATATATAATATATATATAATATAATATATATAGCTTTAATATATATAAGCTTAATTTTCAGCATCATTACTCTAGTCTTCAGTGCTATCTTCATGATCTTTCAGAAATCATTCTAATATGATAATTTGCTGCGCGAGAAACATTTCTGATTATTTTGTAATATTATTTTATATATCACTTGATCAATTTAATGCATCCTTGACAGTATCAGTTAGTGATGAATCTTCAGCGTTAAAGCTGCAGTCCATAAATTTTGCCTCTTTGTCGCCATCTCTGTTTGAAACCTGCAATTGCAGTTATTTGCGGAATTATCATCTTGACGTGGGTTGTGTATCGGCACAGCTCCTCAGCGCGGATGAATCTAATGTTTGCTGTCAGTCACCATATCGGTGTGGATACTGCCTTCTTTATGTAAACAGACGTGACGTAATGATGCAAAGACGAATGGCTGAATGCTTGAATTTCCCACGGAGATCCACCAGTACCACCCGAATGATAAAACATTATTACAAGCTTAGCGTTGTGAATCGAGCTAAGGTAAGGAGATTTTTGAACACTGGCTGGTACTTGGTAAAAAAATTATTTTGGATCATTTTTAACCAAAAAAGTTACGAACTGCAGCTTTAATTTCTAGCAACAAATTCACTATTAGATTATTTTCATTCTGTAATCTAGTAACAGTGAAACTGAAAATTAAATGTTGTGCAAGAGGAAAGGACAAAACCGAAGATGGGCATGCTTTTAAGATAAATTGCTGTATTACATTGCATGCAATTTAATGAGCCTTCATCTACATTGCACATATTTTCTCATTGTTTACTATGAAAATTGTCATCCTTCCTGGGCATTTTTGCATTAAATGACGCTTTCACGTCTGAGCGTGGATATCTTTGTCTCAATGAAGCTCAACATGTTGCTCATTCGCCTTTGCTGTCCTCTATCGTCACTGTCTTTAAGCGAATCTTTGTCCTTCCTGAGGTTCAGCTGGGCTCTGAAGGCCTTGCAGAAGATGAAGTATATAAATGGATCCAAACAAGCATTTAGCACTGATAGTAGGACAGTCAGCTCCTTCAGGACGTAGAATGCTTGGGCTGTGCAGCTTTTTGTCTGAAGTTTGATAAATGCATAAGGCAGTCTCACCAGATGATAGGGCACAAAACACACACAAAAAACAACCACAAGAACTAGCATGTTGCGCTTAGACTTTCTGAACTTACGGCTGCTGGATGTGGTCTGTGTGGACAACTGAGCTTGTCTGACCTTTTGCAAAGTTCCCCAGTAAAGAGCAATCAGAGACACCAGCACAAAAGTGAAGATTACCATGGACACACAGTGAGTGATTTTGTAGACCAAACTGAGCTGAGGACTGTGTAAAGCCTCACAGCCAATTTTATCAGGCTTTTGATCATGACCCCAGGAGGTCAGGAGAAAGAGGATCAAGTAGATGGAAGACATGGCTAACAGTGAGAGCCAAGTAGCTGCAGAAATGTGGCGGGCCGTACGAACTGTCTGCAGAGCATGAGTCTCCAATGGCCGGACAATCTTCAGGTACCTGGGATAAAAGATAATTTTATAATTATTATTCTTTTTTATTGTCTAATATGTGTTCATGCTTGGAGTTATACATGTTTATTTCTAAAGAAAGCTGTAGTATCATGCCTTGGAAGTGAGAAAGAGTTTAAATTTAATAATAAAAAATTGCATACACATTATTTGTAAAGTACCATAAAGTTTGGAATAATTAAGAATGTTTAATGTTTTTGAAATGAGTCTTTTCTGCACACCGAGGCTGCATTTATTTGATTTAAAATACAGTAAAAAGTTTAATATTGTGAAACATTATTATAACTGAAATGAACTGTGACCAAAGCTGAATTTTCTGCATCATTACTCCAGTCTTCAGTGTCACACGATCCTTCAAAAATATTTCTAATACGATGATTTGCTGCTCAAAAAACATTTCTTATTTTTATCAATGTTGAAAATAGTTGTGCTGATTAATATTTGTGTGGAAACTGTGATACACTACCATTAAAAATTGGGGTAGGTAATATTAAAAAATAAATAAATAATATTATTCAAATTCAGCAAGTGTCAGGGCTATTGTTATGAGTGGCTGCACAATAGAAGCGCACAAAAGTGAAGATATCGCTAGAACAGTCTTTAATTCAGAACTCATGGTACAGGCAGGCAAAAACTCAGGGAAACACAGGAGAAACAACCATGAAGCATTTACGAGACAAGACAAAGAACTGAACAGAACAGGGATTATAAATACACAGGAGATAATGAGATAACAGGTGAACAGAATAACTATTCAGGCACACTGGGAAACTGGGTCATAAACAGGCAGTGAACTAAAACACAACAAAACATAACATAACATAACTGACAGTTATGTTTAGTTCTGTTCAGTGTGATTGTGTTTTAGTTTGGTTTTCCCTGTTCCTGTTTGCCTGTGCTCTAGATCCTTGTTAATTTCCATAGTTAATCATCTAGTTCTCGTCTGCTCCAAGTTCCTTTGAAGTGAAGTGAAGTGAAGTGAAGTGAAGTGTAGTGAAGTGAAGTGTAGTGAAGTGAAGTGTAGCCAAGTATGGTAACAGTGAAGTGTAGTGAAGTGTAGCCAAGTATGGTAACTTTAAAGTGAAGTGAAGTGTGTTTTTTGTAATATCCATATTTAAGTCTTTATAAATTCAAATAACTAGCTTCCAGTGTATGTACGCATACCAAATGAGTAACCTCTGACGAAGAATGTACACAGCAAAATCTCCAGAGTTAAATCAACACTGCTCAGAGTACATATGGTCCCTCTCTAAATAGTGTTAAAATAACACTGAAGCAGAGTTAAAGTTAATGAGATAATTAAGCAATTAATTAAATAATGGTTGTTCATTAGTGATGAACACCCGCTGTTAACAAGCAGAATCACTGAAGAAAAGAGAAACACAAGAACTACAACTGACTTCAGTCACAGCCTTATTAAATGCTTTTTTTTTTTTATCTTTTTAACTTTAACTCTGCTTCAGTGTTACTTTAACACTATATAGAGATATATACTCTGAGCAGAGTTGATTTAACTCTGGAGATTTTACTGTATAGGAGTAGTGTAAGTTTAGACTCTCACGGTTTAAAAAAATAGGGCTGGGCAACAAACTTATGCTCCTCCTCTCTTATATCGAAATCCTCCAGCATTTCTCTTTAACAATAATCATTTTAGACTTCTAATTCATGACCGGTGTTTTGTTTTGCTCTATCCTCTGCTCTTCTGCGTTCGTCAATGTCATGCATTAGGTCAGAGATTACTCTTTTGTCGCAAGTCGATTTGCGTAGGCCGTCTGCTGGAAGCTAGTTATTTTAGTCTATAAAGATTTAAATATGGATATTTTTCTCACAAAACGGCATCGCTTCACTTCAGAAGGTCTTTATTAACCCCCTGGAGCTGTATTGATTACTTTTATGATGGATGAATGCATTTTGTTGGCTTCAAAAAGGAGCAAGGATATTTTTAAATATATCTCTGATTGTGTTCATCTGAAAGAAGATAGTCACATACACCTAGGATGGCTTAAGGGTAAATCATGAGATATTTTCCATTTTTGGGTGAACTAACGCTTTAAGTACCATTAATAATTGATAACAACTGAGCATCAAATCAGCATAATCTTAATGATTTCTGAAGGATAATGTGAAACTGAAGACTGGAGTAATGATGCTGAAAATTCAGCTTTGCGTCACAGGATTTTTTTAATTTTTTTTTTATATATAAAATTTAATATTTATTCATATAGAAAACAGTTACTGTAAACTTTTGACCGGTAGTGTATGTCAGTAGTGTATGTCAACACAAGTACTGTAGGTGTTAGTTTAAGCTGTATACCTGTTTGCAGCAATAAAGTCCATGAAGAGAATGCTTGCATACATGTTTAAATAGAAGGCTGTTGCTCCAAAGCTGCAGTAGATATTACGCATGATCTCTGAACTGTTGCTATAGTTAGCGATGCGCAAAGGTAAACAAAGGCAAAGGAAGAAGTCAGCTGCGGCCAGGTTCTTCATGTAGACCGTGACACTGGACTGGACGCAGTGTTTAGTGCAGAAATACACACGCATCGTAATGCAATTCAGCACCAGACTGACAAGAAACACTAGTGAGTATGCAAATATGAAAACAGGATGAGCTGGGATCTTTGACATTTCACAGGAAGCGTTTGGTTCTGTGCGAGTCGTGTTTGCTTCTGTGATGTCATCCAGGGCAGTGGCGAAGCTGGTTAGTGGAACTGCAGTTCTAAGAGTTTGTGAAACTGCTGACTCCATCTAGATGCAAACAGAGACATATTAGTCACCAAATGACATTTACATTTATTGCATTGAGGAATTTATTCATTCTCAAAGTGCAACAAGTGAAATGTGTTGTAACACATTATTCATAGAATGTAAAATCTTCAACAATATGTCTATAAAGCATAAAGTTTTATTGCTTTTTGGTGAGACAATAATGATTCTGAAACATTAAAAATATTTAATCATTAAAAAATGTTCTGTGCAGTTTTGGGGGTAACTAATTACTAATTACTGTAATTTAATTACTTTTTCCTTGAAAAGTATAAGGGATTGCTCTTAATATTTCTGTCATTTATTACAGTTGTAATTCATACTGTAGACTATAGGTTAAAGGGTTTGTTCACCCAAAAATGAAAATTATGTCATTAATTACTCACCCTCATGTTGTTCCAAACCCGTAAGACCTCCGTTCATCATCGGAATACAGTTTAAGATATTTTAGATTTAGTCCGAGAGCTTTCTGTCCCTCCATTGAATGAATGTATGTACGGTAGACTGTCCATGTCCAGAAAGGTAATGAAAACATCATCAAAGTAGTCCATGTGACATCAATGGGTTAGTTAGAAGTTTTTGAAGCATCGAAAATACATTTTGGTCCAAAAATAACAAAAACTCCTTTCCATTGAACTGATTCCATTGAATTGATTCCATTGAATCCTTTCATCTGTCGGCATTGGTAATGCACTTTTACATCGTTGTCTTTGGCGATTAGGACATCCGCGACATGCACATTTACGCACCATTTTAAAAAATATAGCAATACCAAAATACAAACAATGTAGAATAGCTTGAATACAGCATGCGTCTCCCTCAGACTGTAAACGAAGTTAGGGCGCACCGGATAACACGTCAGCAGCGTCACTGCGGAGTCTTGAACCCGGATTGACAACAAACCCGGAAGAGAAGACAATGCTGAATGAAGTCGTAGTTTTTGTTATTTTTGGTCCAAAATGTATTTTCGATGCTTAAAAAACTTCTAACTAACCCACTGATGTCACATGGACTACTTTGATGATGTTTTTATTACTTTTCTGGACATGGACAGTCTACCGTACATACACTTTCAATGGAGGGACAGAAAGCTCTCGGACTAAATCTAAAATATCTTAAACTGTGTTCCGAAGATGAACGGAGGTCTTACGGGTTTGGAACGTCATGAGGGTGAGTCATTAATGACATAATTTTCATTTTTGGGTGAACTAACCCTTTAACAATTTGTAAAAACTGCACACTATGAGTCATTAGCATTAGTAAATAATGAATTCATCATTTATAAAGCATTAATAAACTTTAATATAGCAGCTATAAATGCTTTGTTCTTAATTAATAAGCATATATTAATAATGTGCTTAATAATTGTATTTTCATGAACAATTTATCATCTCTAAATTAAGTATTACATTATTTACAGACCAGTTATTTAGGAATTACCACTGGTTCATGAGATCATTTAGAAAGAATAAGTAAATTATTAATAAACTATTTAAATGTACATTTATACATCTTATTATTTAGACATATAGTAATAGTAATAGTGTGTTAAAAATGCTTTATTAAAATGTATTCCAACTGTAATTCATGATTAATTCAGGTAGTTATAAAACATTTAGTAGTTAATGTATAACTAAATTTAGAAATGATAAATTGATCATTATTAAAGTATAAAATAAAATTATTAAACACATTATAGATATAATAAGGAATTTACAGCTGTATTTATAAACTGCTTATTAAACGTCTATTAATGTAGGTGCAATGCCTTATAAATGATGAATTAACTATTTACTAATGCTTAACTAATGCTTCTTAACATGAGTTATTATAAAGTGTTACCGACTTTATATTCTATTTATGTTCCATATTCTATATAAAACAATAGTGGATTTAACATCAAAATTTAATGTTAAAATTTATGTTTTTTTTTATTTATTTTTTTATTTATTTATTTTTTATGTAACCTCCCTTTAAACACTTTGGTCAGTTCAAGAATAATGTTTGCAATATTGTATATTGTTTATTTGAAAAAATCAAAAGTGCAGTTTCATGTCTATCCTTGTATTGTTCAAATGGTTGAAGTTGATATGGGATTTAGAAAATAATTAGTAATAAGTAATCCAATACTTTTTAGAGGGAGTAATTAATACTGTAATCTAATTATTACACCGTTCAAGATGTAATTAGTAGCTAGTAATTAATTACTTTTTAGAGTAACCCAACACTGGTTCTGTGTAAATTCTTATTAGGCTGCCACAGAAATCTTCTGTGCAAAATTCTGAGAAGATAAGTTTATGGTACAAAAAAAGATAGCAAAATGATAGCAAAAACTAAAAATAACCATTAAAAACTCTGCAAAGTTCTGGGAATCTTAGTTTAGTTATAAAAATAAAACCTAAAAATAACCCTTAGAGAAGTTTCAGTCAAGGTTCTTAATAGATTATTGCACAAACACGTTCCCTGCAATGTTCTGACAATTTTATTTTATGGTTACAAAAATAGAACCTACAGAGAACTTTCCTAAAATGTCAAATGCTAATGTGCGCAAAATGTTTTGTGTTTGCTGGGAAAGAGTAGGCTGCTGCTGTAGAAGTCTGCACATGTTTTTGGAGTGACAACTGCAATTTAATTTAGTAGTGAAACCCCTAAAATATCTTTTTGTGTGTGTGTGTATGGAACACAACTCACTCCCAAAACTGCAATGACTTACACCATGTTAAAAATAACAACTCTCTGGCATCTCATGCGTTTGGTATCCACTATCATTATTTTTGATCAAAATAACATTACATGGTGAAATACTTGTTATGTTCGGTAATTCGAATTCAAATCAACATAGGCGTCCTTTTGTTTGTGTTTGTTAGGCTGTTTCACAGAGCAAACACTTGCATTGTTCATAAAGTGATCCAGTTTATGGAGTGAAAATGTATTTATTTATTGCTGTGTTATTTTTGTTATCGTTCTTTTTGTTTGTTTGTTTGTTTGTTTATTGTTTGTGTTTGTTGATTATTGTGTGTTAATTGTGAGCTGAATAAAGCATGGCCCAAGACAAATTTCCCCATGTGGGATAATAAAAGATTACCATACCTTAGGTACTGGTCACAATATGTTGGTCTTATTGTTGGTCTCGTTTGGCTTTATTATTGGCTTGTTCTTGTTTGCAATTTTTTTTCTAGTACAATCTAGCAACACAAATGGCTCAAGACTCAAGGTTCGTACCCTTTTCCCTGTGATTTCTTGCACCACGAATACAGAAGAGGCTGTGTAGAATTTTTGTAAATGCGGTTGTCACTACCTGCAATTTTCAGGAGTTAATTTAGCAGTAGAATGCAGTTGTCACACCCATAAATTACTGAACTGTGTGTGTTCAGAACAGGATTAAGTTCTAAAAGGTGAACTGACAAGCAATTTATCTGCAGTGTCTATACGGTCTTAAAGGGATAGTTCACCCAAAAAATTAAAATTACCCCATGATTTACTCACCCTAAATCCATCTTAGGTGTATATCACTATCGTCTTTCAGAAGAACACAATCAGAGATATATTTAAAAATATCCTGGCTCTTACAAGCTTTATAATGGAATGGGGGAAAACAAAAAAAGCATCCTCCAGGGGGTTAATAAAGGCCTTTTGAAGCGAAGCGATGGGTTTTTGTTTTTGTAAGAAAAATAACCATATTTTAAACTTTATAGACTAAAATAATGAGTTTCTGCCGGGTGACTGTATGCATACTGCGCAAGCTGACTTACCAAAAGAGTACCTCTGACGCTGAGACGCCTCTCACTGTTCAAACAAATACTTCTGTGCAACAAACAAGCTCCTCTTATATTGAAATCCTATGATATTTCTCCTTAAAAATTCTCATTTTAGACTTCTAATTCGTGACCGGTGTTTTGTTTTGATCTATCCTCTGCACTTCTGTGTTCGTCAATATGTCATGCGTCAGGTCAGAGATTACTCTTTTGGCGATTAAGCGTAGGCCGTCTGCAGGCCTAATAAGGCATTAATGCGTGCTTAATAAGTACTAATAAATAGCCAATATTCTAGTAATATGCATGCTAATAAGCAGCTAGTTACTAACTAACCCTTTAATGTCTAAAATACAGAAATCAAAAATTACACATGGGCCTATTACAGTTTTAAAGTTGCTTACACACTAAAAGTGGTACTTGAGGCCCACTCACTGAAACCATTCACTCATGTACCAAAACTTTAGACCAAATCTTTAAAGCTACAAGCACGTTACATGCTTTACACTCAGTTTGCTATTGTAAAACAAACATTTAGCAAAACTCTAAACAGAGTTCTCTTCATTAGACACACAACAACTCTTTTGTTTCATCTGGGAAACACTGCCATGTAAATGCCACAGTCATTTCCCAATTACCTACACCCACCATGATCACGTGTGAAAACATTTACACATAAATTCATCACTTAAAATTCAAAACTCAGTGTTGTGAGAAAGGAAGTATATATATATATATATATATATATATATATATATATATATATATATATATATATATATATATATATATACACACACACACAAGATACAAGACAGTAGTGTTTTACATTTTTCACATCTGTGTGTTTGGCATATGTGACTAATCATTTGATGTAGAGTTACTACACAAAAAATACCATTTTTAGAAGAGTGACATTTTGCATGTTGTGCGTGTGTTTTTTTGTTTGTTTGTTTGTTTGTTTTTTTTTTTGGTTTTGCGTGTAGAGTTTTGAGAAATGGCCATAGTAAAAAGCCATAGTTTCAAAAACAGTGTGTAAGCATTAAAAAAAAAAAAAAAAAAAACTATTTAGTTTTTTTGGAAGTCGTGCAGTAACACTTTATCTATGAAAAAGCTCTATTCACACAGGATATGTTCTTACGCTTAAAGACAGAGCTTAATATAGAGTGCAACAGATGTGACTGAACACGGGACTCTTAAGGCACATTGACATGCAATAAATAAATAGCATCTAGCTATAATTTTTATAATTTAAAAATAGACACACCATGTGTGAACAACCCCTATATACCTTATACCTTAGTACAGACTATTACTTTCAATGGAAAGTAGCTAAAGCCTGCTCAAAAAAGCTAAATGTTACTAGATGATGTCACATGCTGAGTAGCAAATTAATTTCATCATTGTGCCATGTTTGTATGTGTTTGCTTCTCTCCTACTCTTTGTGTGCAAATATTGTATTATTATAATATATCTGAATTCACAATAAAGCTATTCACATTTACTTAAATTTTTTTGTTTTAATATAGCATATGACAAAGAAAATGGCTGTGCTGTGATTTTGGCTATATTTTCATGTAAAATGATCACTCAGAGAAAGTTAAAAGTGACAGAAGGTCTTTCTTAGTTTATGAGTAACAAACCACAAGAAAGATATTCCCTTTTCAATCAGCAATGATTATGTCTAATCGGACCCGTATCTGCCCGTCTAAGTCAGTTACCATGCAGATAAATTGTGGTTTGTTTGTTAATTGTTAAAAAATGTTTAAATTTATCAAAATAGCTCCTTGTCGCAAAACAAATAAATAATAATGTTAATAATAATAATAATAATAATAAAATAATAACAGTTGACAAAATCCCCAAATTGGCAAGTGTCTGTAGACCAGTGACTGACCTGAGCCAAAAGTATAATTCATGAAAGTATAACAATAATTTTTGTCATCAGTACAGTCCACTTATGTCTGCACACATGCAGCCAGATCCAGTGCATGTGCGAGCGATTAGAAAGCATCTAAGTTCAAAAATTCAAAATGCTAAACTATATAATGGCATTGTCAATCAGGGTAGTAAGATTATTGGCATTAAGCAAGACTGTCCTCCAAAAAAAAAAAAAAAAAACAAAAAAAAAAAAAAAAGATCCTATAGGTCGTTTTTCAAGCACCTTATTACAACATGTATTTACGTTTTAAAGTCATGCGCCCTCTAGCTGGCGTAAATATAATGACAGTGTCGTGTTACGTCTGTCATCATGAAATGACGTATGACTATCAATACCAATAAAATGTGTGTTTACTTAAATGCAGTATGTGGACTTTTTACACCATTTGTCCTATTTTCATTTAGCCAAACGTATTTTTTAATGAACGACTACACCCTTTGGGCTTATAATAAACTTATATCAGTAACATGATGTAATGATTGTTAGGGCAAAACAAATGAAAAAAATCCTGGAAAACCATATTTAAAAACACATTTGTTGCAAAATCACGTTTAATCTCTGTTGTTCTCTTGCAGTGATGAGAGCTGCATAATGAGACAATTATCAAGTTCAATGACTGAGAAAAACTCTCTTTAACAAAGGTCAGGTCTGTTCACAGGGGCCACTTTAAGGTGTTCTTTTCTGCACCACAAACGTTGATGCTGACACTGTGTCTTGATGTGAATACTGACATTTGTATAATCCAAAGCATTCAACAATGTTTTCCATTAGCAGTTCAATGTATTTTCAAGTACATATGAGACAAAGTAATCTGATGCTCAAAATGGGATACGGTTTTGTCAAAGGAAGGACAGAAAACAAACATTGTAATCTACTCTAATTTACTCATGGCAAAATTATTATTATTATTATTATTATTATGTTTTATTTCACACAGTTTATTGAACCACAACCTAATATAATAAATGTAGTATGTTGGGATTATAAACATTCATACATACTATTCATACATTGTGTCATGGTAATTACACATTTTACATGATATATATATATATATATATATATTCAAAACTTTAAGAGGTTTCTGTCATAATTCTTGAGTACACTGAAATGTAGCTAATAGCTAGGCAAAACAAAGACATCAAAATTATTATTTTTTTATTTGACAATTGAAGCATGATACTTGCATTAAGAAATTACAAACCTTTCCCTCAAACCATGATCCAACATGTTTATGGTAGAACCTTAACTGCACTTAATAAAATAGCAAATAATATTTAACTTACTTGAAATCCACTCGTACCCAGGCTGTCCAGTGAGCTTTGATCTAGATGTTTCATCCTTTTCATTCACTTCCTTCATAACTTCCTTCTGTATCATGTAAAGAGGAAATGTATAATGGGTTATGTATGTGCACGCACGTGTGTGTGTGTGTGTGTGTGTGTGTGTGTGTGTGTGTGTGTGTGTGTGTGTGTGTGTGTGTGTGTGTGTGTGTGTGTGTGTGTGTGAGAATAAGTCTGAAAGTATGAGAAAAAAAATCAGGTGGTTGGGGTGTGACGTAGTGGGGCAATTTTGTGGTGACACATGAAGACATTGAAGATATAGGGTAAAGGGTCAATTGCAGGAGTAGACTGTGTACTGTAATAATTTTTTATTTTATTATTATTATTTTTATTTTTATTTTTTGTCATTTGCAAGTCAAAGTGGTTCCTATTTCGTTTTCTCAGACACGACATAAAATGCAAGTTGTGTGTTTTGTACAGTACTTTGAAAAGTACTTTAACAATTGAAACTGTCAAATAGGTTTGTTTTGGAGGGGATTGTTTTTTGTAAGGTTTATGTTATGTTATATTGTGAGTTTTATTTGAATCAGTTATTCGCTTTATGAGTCATCAATTTTGTTGGTGCCTGTGAAACAGTCTGTTCTCACTATGCAAATGATTTGCTATAGCTGAGGGGCATCCTGAATAATAAGCTACTGTTGATGTCTCAGACAAAGAACCTCACACTGAATAATATTGACAAAAATAGCAAAAAATGGCTAAAATTTTTCGGTTCCAACGTGTTTTCAACCTTTGTTCATTGTGAGTGTCAGTGACATTGCTTGGGGGTTTAATAAATTCTGTTGTGCATATTGTCATGCTGATTTGCTGCCATCTGTTGGAGTCTCTTTAAATCTACATCCATTCAACAGGCTGGAGCTACAGTACTTGTGACTTTAATGTAACATAAAATTAATCTAGTATGAAACGTAGCCCTTTTTTGGCCTGGACAATCAGGGGTCTTGACCTTAACTGCAGGGGCGGAGCCAGACATTGTAAACATTCGGGGCTTAGCCCAAATCTGTGTTTGTCCAAAGACATTTGAATTTTCTATTAACAGCTTTACTGACATGAAAGGAGCTTTTGTATTCGTATTCTTGTTCAGAAAATGTACATTATTTGACACTGTAATTTGTAAAACTTTATTGAACGAAAATTTTGTACATTTTAAGGTTAAATGCATCAATCTGGTGCACTCTGGAAACTCAAAATTAAGAGCTTCAACACATGTACAGTGTGCAAATTGATCAAAGAAACAGCATTGACTTGTACCTGGACATTAAAAAGGGTCAAAACATGTTTTTTTTACAATACTTTTGTACTCAATTCTTTTTAAAAGATAAATCCTTGAGCTTTTATTTTGATCATCACCAGCTGATCGTGCACGCAAATGTGCGAGAGAGAAAAAGCGCGGACGGTGTATGGTCGGATACTGTAGAAAAGCGGTATTGAACTGCTTAACGTATTTTAATAGAGAGATGTGTTAAGAAAAATTATATTTTGAGAGCACTGTTAAGAAACCTCTAACCTGAAATTCCTGCTTTCTGACTGTCTCGCACTCTTGCGGTTGACTGTGCTAGCTCCTCCCCTACCTGCTGCATATTCAACAGAGAGGAAGAAACGGTGTAGCCCATAGGCTACCGACAGCAAAGAAATGTATTCTATAGGCTAGATTATTTTTAAGGTCTATTTTTACAGGCTGTATGCAGTATATGCAAAGCCAAAGCGCAATGAAATAAAGGGGTTTACATAGGCTATTGTCCAGTTTCATATTTTCTCAGCGACAGTCATTACATTCGGGGCTTGACTCAAAACATTCGGCTGGCGCCGCCCCTGCTTAACTGTATCAAACAAACGGACTCTAAAAAGTGAAAATTAGCCTAATTAATGTGGATTTTATTGCAAGCAAAGAGATTTATACTTTACCTCTCCAAAGTGGCCAAGGCCAGGTCCAGAGCCAGGGCCAAGTTTCAGGAGGGAGGAACAAAAATTAAGTATGGCCATGCGAGGTCCCATCTTAAAGATAAAGGGTTAAACTATAAGCACAGTTTTACTACAAATAACATGGTTAAACTATGGTTAATGTAACAAAAGGCAACTCGCTCTGCGTTGATTATGCAATGGGGAACGTCACATGGTGACCCGGTGTCTGAAAGCAAAACTATCCAACAACTCCAATCCCTACTGGCCGGCGACAGCCTATGACGTAATATGGTGTGACCCGGAAGTATAAAGGAGCGCCTGGAGAAACAGTCAGCATCTCATCGTCTTTCGGTCCTGGGGTCTCATTTATAAAACTGTGCGTAGGATCCCTACTAAAGGTGTACGTACTCGCAAAAGCTAGATTCTGCATACGCACAAAACAAATCATTTTTATACGCCAGAACCTGCGCACAAATCCCTTTATAAATCCCAGTCAGCGGAAGATTGTGCGTACGTGCATCTCCACCCTGTCTCCTTCCCGGAATAACCATATATGGAGCTTACAACGCCTAGTTTTACTATGCATAACCTCATCTGCATATAATTTCCATACATGTTCCCAACCACGTGACACCATGGTTAACACCGACAAAGGTACATGACATTGGAAAATATTAGATATGGACTATAAGTGCCATTTGTGCCACACATTATATTTGTATGGACCCCTAAAATGTGTATTGTGTTGAATATAGTAAGTAGTAAAAATAACACAACAAATTAAAATGTATTTTGTTTTGTTTTTATTTCAAAATATGATGCAACTTTTTTTTTTTTTTTTTTTTTTTTTTTTGTTCATGACCAGTGAGAAAGTGTGTTTAATACAAGTGTTTTGCTGCTGGCCAATGAATGTTGAGATTGTTGTTGTTGCATCATGACGTGAGTTATGTGCGGAAGAAGGAAGGGAGGAGCATCGCACATGGTGAGAAGCAGCTGCTTGTGAATCGTTCGCGTGAGATATGTCGTCATTTTGGAGACCAGTTAAATTATCTGTAATATAAGGCCCAAAGTGCAAAGGAAAACGTTTATAGGAAAAGTTTTATTCTTTTTATTTTGCTTTACTGCTTAAAGTGACTTATTTTTCTTGTTAGTCAATTCGCGATCGTTTGAGAACTCCGTGTGCGCTGATTTCTATTTCTCAGATAGAGACATTTACATTTGCAAACAGTGACTAATGTGAAGAAGTTCGTTGTGAACTCGTTCTAAATCAGTTTGGGACACCTCTTGCATTTCATCACTGGACGCAGCTCGATTGGACTTTGTTCGTGTGGATAGGCCTTTTTCACAAGAATCGGAAATCACGTGACGCAGGGTAAAGTTAGTTCCGCTATGCGTCTACGGCTATTAGATTGATGTGCTCTTTTCTCAAATATCGCTTCTTACCTTTTCTGTTTTGTCTGTTTTCCAAGTCGCTTTTGTATAATCTACAAAGAAATTATTTTCTACTGGTTTGTAGCTTGTACGGCCGCTCAGACCGTTGCTCGAATTTACCGGCAGGATATTACCAGCTGTCATACAGTAAAGGCTACGCAGCTACTCGTTCAGCAATTCCCCCGATTGTATTACCTACGACGAACATTATTTATATAATTTATTAATTAAAAAAATAACTCCCAATATATACTTTAATGGGGGATATAAAATCGAGATACATAATATTGTCGTGAGTTTAATATGTTTTAAAAATATATAGCATGTAATATCATATGGCATCATTCCACATTCAAGCATATGTTATAACTAATCCTGATCGATTAAAATGATTAAACTAAGACATAATTAATTTCCAACACCACATTGTATAACTATCAGTCTTTGCATTAATGTTGCAACAGCACAATAATACTGCGCATAATACACACTTTAAGATGACGACAGGAAAATGAGTGAGAGACTGTAAGGTTTATATCCAGGAATATCAGGGTGCGAGTGGTCCTGTTTCATGAATCAGAGGATCTTGCGTGATAAGGGAGCTTCCAGCTGATAATTTCCCCAACACGTTGCTAAAAGCACTCTATAATCCCAAAGTGCATACTATCCACCCTAAATAGCACTGAATATTACACATAGACTATTTGACTATTTACACATTTACTATTTTATTACACGTAGACTAGCACTTTGAGACGCAGGCACCGTCTGTACAGCACATGGAGCGCGATAATGCACAGCTGCGCCAAACAGGCACAAAGAATATAACCAGTTTAACCGCCATCACTTCAAATTATTTATTAAATTTAGCTCTTAATGAGAGCTCTGTAGTCTCACCAATAATTCAACAAGAACGTTCAAACATTTTCATGACATTTAATTCGTAAAACGACTTTGATTCCCGAGCTGGTTCTGATCGAGGCTATCTATCACTGTAACCGGAAAAACTTTTACACCGCGTGGATCGTTCCGGAAGCCAAAAACCCGGAAGTGTGAAATTGGCCTATTGAATGGAACTGGAGAAAGTGAGTTTGTGTTGTGAGTTATTCCAACATTGCCTCGTCATTATCAGCGGATGGACGTGGGTGAGTTAATTTACTGAGACTTGTTGACTGTGAGAGAGATCGCACAGAACTCTTCAGTTTTGTATGTGCACCAACGGACTGGGCCCCAACGTTAAAGTACGCGTACAATTTCGTTACTGACTTGTACCAAAATTTTCATACGGGACAGAAACATAATCTCAGTGTTTTTCTTTTCCTTTGGAAGTGTGAAAAAGATCTTGAAAGAACATGATTTTGGTATTGTTGTGTTATTTTTGAAGTGTTTAACTTTATCAAGGGTTTGACATTTTATCTCATATTTTAATTTGAGGTTAAAATTTAAGAATACAGGTTTAAGAAATTAAGTATCTGAAAAAAATAATTCTGAGAGGTTGTATACATCTTTTATTTGCTGGAAAACAAATATTTCACAGATTTTTTGGGTAAAATAATTTCTGTTATTTGCTATTCTCTATACAACTTAATTATTTGTTTCATCATTTAGTGCTTTCTTTGAAACAAAACAAAGTCATTTTAGTAGTGTAAAAAAATATATAAATAAATCATTGCTATTCTTTTTTCCTAAATTTGTTATCTGGCATTTCATTGTTCTTTTAGATAGTTAATTCATTTAAGACAGTTACAACTTTCTAAGAAAAATATAGCTAAGGGTTTTTCCTATTTAAATTCTATTGTGTAATTATTGGTACAGAAGAAAAGCTAAATTACAACTGTTTTAGTGTAAAGAAAAGAAGCACCGGCCAAATTCCCCATTCAGCTGCCGGGAACCCAGGTTTTCTTATTTAAGACAGCATTGAAATTAACCCCTAGGGTTAACAAAAGGGTTACATATTGATAAAGATCATCCAATATCCTCTTTATGTTTTAGAATAAATATATCAAAATATCCATAAAAACAAAATTGTATAAAATACTTCAGATAAAGGTTTTAGGATAGAGTTGATTCATTCATTTCCAGTGGCTAGATAGTATTTTGATAGTTTTAAACAATTCAAATCAAATTTATGCAGTTTTGCTGATGAGGTGAATATATCTTTTAGGAAGTTTATAGGCTATTTTTAGTGGAAACAGATCGGACTACTTATTTATTGCAGTGTAAATACAATTGTCTGACTTGGCGCGTCACTGACAAAGTATTTTAAAAAGAAAACTTACAAATCTTACCGTTTTCCTCAAACTATATCCTTCAAATGGTAATTATTTGAAGATCCTTCACATAAACACATCCTGCAGCTGTGGCTGTACAGTAAGATATTATTGGACCTATTCAAACTGGACAACGGACCGTTCGACCACCGAATCCAGCAGTGTCTTCCATAATATCTAAGTTAAGTGTGCATCACTGATCGTCATTCTCGAAAAAATATTTTGTCATAACATCTGCAGTTTAGTTTAAAGAGGAATCATTGTGCTCCCAGCGCTCCTCGCTGTCATAAAACAGCGTGTCACTGGAAAAGTGATCAAAGTAGCACATCTACTATCTCAATTCATATCACTTTTGTCTCCAGAATGTGCGTACGCACGGCTCAAAGTTTGCTTAAAGGTGCGCACATTCTCCCGTCAAGTTTGTTTTTATAGATCACAACCTTTGCTTGGGAACTGGCGTACGCAATGGCGTAAATCGCGGGGGGGGACGGGGGGGACATGACCCCCCCCCTATCTGAGTGCTGTCCCCCCAAAAAAATATAATCAAATACCACTCTAAGTATTGTAAATAAAATATATATATTTAAAATAATTGTGTAAGAAGTAAAGCAATACAAACGCAAACAGGCGTTTTAAGTTTAGAAACATTTTGAGTCACCCCTCCCTTGCCTCACAGTGGTTTGGTCCACCGCGCACGTCACACTCGTGCGTGTAGAAATCCGGCGGCGCCGGCGGGAGAGAAGACAGACGGTAACGTTAGTTGAGAGGAGCTCTAGTAAGTCGGCTGTTAAGGCTATTTCATTCAAAAACATCGGATGAAGTTGTTATTTTTGCTTTAATGCTGACGACGTTGAGTAATTAGTCATGACAAAAAAAGCAAGATGATAACATGTTTTTTTTTTTTTTCCGTGAGTCTGCTATTTTAGCAATTATAATGTTACCTAGCGTGTTTGGTAGCTTGTTTACAATAGCTTGTTGGATACTATGTCACCCACACCAACAACAATTAACAGTGTGATAAGAATATGTGAACTGTAATAAGGCTAGAAGATTTACTGTTGTGTGTTGGGTTTTGCTCAAAGTATATTCATTGTATTTTGGTGACTTGGTTATAAAAAACTTCAAAAATATTTCAATAAATAAATGATTTTGAATATTTGGCTTTCGAGGAGTGCACATGAGTATGCAAAGCCTACAAAATCTTATCAATTGACAAACCAAAAATAAGTCGACAGAGCCCTCTGCTATGAACACTAAAATACAGATCAAAATCATTCTAGATGTTGGCAGTGTGCAAAGCTACATCTGATAACAAAATCTTTCTGTAGGCCTAAAGGAGAGCATATCAATACAAAATACAGGGTATTGTCCTTTGGACAAGTAAATTGGTCACTTGTCCGACCAAAAAAGTTGTCTGGAAAAAATTTTTTTTGGTGTAAATATAATTTATTCTGAAGCTATATACTCAACAGTGTTCCGTCAGCTTTTGCATATTTATATCTGCATATTTGTGATATTTACCCCAAGGGCATTTTTTCCCCTAATCTTATTTCATTTTTTTTTACATTTGATCAATAAATTCAATAAGAAAAATAAAGCAGGACTGTTATGAATCAAATTAAATAATTTACACTGAAAAATTACAACTGCATTAAATAATGTTATGATATTCTTTAAATATTTTTGAATATACAAATAAGAAATGTTGGGAAAATTTAAACATGAAACTGAACTGGCAGTAGGTGGCGGCAAGTGACTGTCCTAGTCATTCATTCAAACGATTTGTTCAAATGGCTGATTCATTCAAGAATGAGGCAGGTGTTTTGGAATAGGCTATTACTGAATCTTTGACTCAACCGATTCGTTCAAAATGCTGAATCATTCATTAATAATATCATTAATAATATTATCCATTATCAATCGCCACTTACACTAAATGTAATAGAATCATGCTTGCATTTTGGTGATTCCCTAACTATTTTTGTTATTGATGTTTTAATCAGGACAAGTAAAGCTCTCTTTCTCTTGCCCCTTCAAAAAATTAAGCGTTAATGTCGAGCCCTGATAAGCCTATGTGCCGGGGCTCAGCCCCAGACGGCCCCGGCTCAATTTAACCCCTGCATATATCCTTTATAAGTAAAATTGTGGCTGTATTATTTGTGTCCCCTTCAAAAATTGCTCTTGAGAAATTTTATGTTTATTGTCCCCCCCTACTGTCCGATTAAATTTACGCCCCTGGGCGTACGCACGCTTTATAAATGAGACCCCTGTTCTGTCTGATCACGACTATTTCGACTCCGGTCAGGGATTCTATATATGCCTTACAAACGTTCAAGAGTGTGTGTTTATCTGTGTCCCAGGGTTTGACACATGATATACACATTTTCTAGGCGTTTTCTGTCTGGAGAGGAACGCTCGTAGACAGTGCTTGAGGGCACTGTCTGTGTGTCTGTCTTTGTTTACTGTGAGCGTCTCCCTATAGGGCAACCAAAAAGAAAACCTGATACCTTTCAGCCAGGACCCTGAGAGTGACCCCTCCCAAGGGTGGTCTGTGCACACCATGCCATCTTGTGCCCGACTTCCTTTGGCGCTCTGAGGGGGCGTCTCTACTATTCCCACCACCATAGGTGATTCAGGAGATCCATTTTTGCTTATCATCAACTCCTCTTCTAGGTCAGTGTGGTCGGTCCTTGCAAGTTTCAGGGCCTTGAGCAGACTGATTCTATCGGGAAAAAAAAAGAGTCTTTGTGGCAGTGTGGCAACTACTGCCCAATGTCTCTGAGTGGATTCTGAATACCATATAGAAAGCTTACAGGATTTAGTTTGCTTCACATCCACCTCGTTTCAGTGCCATAGTAACAACAATTATGTGCTAGGAAAAAAAGTTTCTCGATCAGAATCTGCACTCTATTCTGGCGAGAGGAGCCATAGAAAGTGTATGCAAGTGTAAGTGAGATGCAGGGTTTTATAGTTGGTACTTTATAATACCCAAAAAAGACTGAGGGTTCTGTCTGATTTTAGATCTGCAGGGCTTGAACAATACTCTTCGGCCATAGAAACAGAAAGATGCTAAGTTACAAACTGTCAAACTCATAGTGCCACAAATTCAACCCAAGGATTGGTTTGTGACGATAGATCTAAAGGACGCATATTTCCAAACTGAAATTTTTTCAGAACACAGTATGTTCCTCAGGTTTACTTTCGGGGGTGAAGCATACCATTTTTGGGTTCTTTCTTTTGACCTAGCCTTGTCCCCATGCACCTTCACTAAGTGCATGGGTGCTACTCTGGCTCCTCTGCAACTCCAGGGCATTTGTGTACTCAACTACATCGACGACTGGTTGATAGCCCAGTCAGAAGAGTAAGCGGCACAATATCGAGATGTTGTACTCGCCCATATAAAGCGCATGGAACTGTTCTTAAACTGCTTTCACCCAAACAGAGAACCACCTTTCTAGGGATAATATGGGATTGACCATGATGCAGGCACATCTGTATCCTGCACATGTAGATTTGATCCTAACCACTGTGAGAGACATCAAGCTAGGCCATGAGCTTTCAGTTATATGTTCTGCCACAGGTTTTACAGTTTGGATCACACAGCCTTGTAGGGCAGGCTCTGTTCTCGTGGCATGGCAGCATTGGTATTCAAGTTCCCATAGCAGCACCGTAATGATGCCGTGTCAAAGTTTCACTTCTAAGGAAAACATCTGGGGTCACGTATGTAACCTGGTTCCCCAAAAGGGAATGAGACACTGCTTCATGTTGTCATGTCTGTTACGCCTGTGCATCCTCTTATGACACTAAGAATCTGATGACACACATTTCTGGCATCTGTTTATGGTCTTTGTGATGCACTATGGTATATTACCACGTCCGTACGTTCGGCCAATCAGATTCCTGTGTTTAGACAAGTGTTACCCACTCATAATTATGCTTTCTGCTGGCATTCAAGTGTGTTCAACTCGTAAATATAATCTTTCTGACATGTATTGAATGGACCATCTGATTGGTCTATTGCACTGTTCACACAACCGACCTCTTGTTTTCATGCAAATTCAGCATTTGCATATCAGTCTGAATGAAAAAAATATTGGTGTTATTGGGAAGATTAATTAAGCACCCACTTGATACCTCTGCTTTATGTTACTGTACATTAGATTTAAACTTGAAATGACTTGTAAATGTGATCTGTGAGGATTTTCATTGAGTAATCGAACTGTTAAGTGAAATTAGGTACATCTATTGTATACTGTGTAAACTGTAGTTAATGAAATATGAAATTTGTTACAGCATTCTTATTTTGGAATAAATGTAAAATGATGAGAAAAGTTGATGAGAAATATACATATTTTTAATAAATAGTACAATAATTGCATTATTAATGTAAAAAATACAAAACAGAATTGTTTTGATTGGATTTTTTTTTGATAGTGTAAGTAATGTTTATTTATTTAATATGAAAAAAAAAATGTGTCATTATTAAGTGTAACTGGAACATTTACAAAAAACAACAACAACAAAACAGTGAGGCTTCCTCATTTCAGAACACCACTGCATGCCACTAGCTACATGTCACAATCACCAGCTGGCGGCCCTTGATAACCATCAGACGGCACTCCATACCATACTATTGCCACACCACCAATGACTCAATTTCCCACAGTTCACTGCCCAGGTTCATCAGCTGTTTATCATTAGCATCATCACCTCTATCTATACAAGTCAGGTACTCTCATTTAATAATTGCTATATCGTGTTAATGTTTGTATTGCATTTCTTAGCACTCTCCTGGTTTTCCAAGGCTTAAGGTATTCCTAGACTGTTTTAATGGAAAGCAACTTGCACTGACACATCTTAAAATATGTCACTGCCATTGCTTTGTCTCAACATGCACACCAGTAATGTTTTTTTCTAAGGTATGTTTATAAAAGCTACTTAAATACCCTAATTGAAATAAAGCCTAATCCTGGCTTAGCCTAAGCCCTGTCTGTGAAACCGGCCCTTTAAGCTCTTTTGCATGTTCCCCTGGATTACTTTGTTTGTGGCCTTGTCTTGGACTCTGTTTTGACTTGGATTGTTTGCCCTTTGGTAGTGGTGGCGAGATGAAGCCTCATGAAGCATTGGAGCTTTTCAGCCAAGTGTACGGTGTACATTTTAGGATATCCTCTGACCTCAGTCATACAACGAAAAGGTGTCATGCCTCAGACTTAAAGGCTTCTGTCATTGGACAAAACGGCATCATGCCTCAGACTGAAAGGCTTCAGGTCTCAGGAAAAACGCTGTCAGGTGTCAGGTCTCGTACAATTAGGCATTGGACAAAACAGACTCAGATAAAAAGGCAACAGACGAAATGGACTCAGACAAAAAGGCATCAGACATAAAGGCAACAGATGAAACAGACTTAGAAGGAAGCAAATTGCCCCGCCTCAATGTGACATCACATGCACACAGATTTCTAACTGTTAAATGTTACACTAAGATGTATAAAACATATTGGGGTTTTTTTTGTGTAAATTTGTATTATTCGCTAGTTTTATTTGCATGTATAAAAAGTTAACTAAATAACACATTGCAACTTGCTTGCATTGCAAACTATCGTGAACACTTATAAAAATTAACCATGGTTTTATTATAGTAAAAGTGTGGTAAAAATTTTTTTTATAATAATAGTTTTACTACAACTACCATAAGCTATAGTGTAGCAAAACCATGGTTAATTTGTGGTTATTTTTTTTATTTCTTTATTTCTGCTGTTCCAGCGCCAACCTACTGTCAAAGAGTCGATTACATTTTAATACAGACAATTGCTGTTTTTCTGCAGACCAATGTGAAAATCACCATGTTCTTTTCTGTATAGAACTTAACCAGTCTAAAATTCAATTAAAGCTGTAAGAATAAAATATATTAAGGTAGCCTTTATCTTCATAACGATAACATAAATAACATTGCTAAGGAATTACATAAATAGCCTACATGAATACCATCAATAGATAGATTCTACGTAATTAACACGCACGTGCGCGCCCACACACACACACACACCTTACATCAATTTGGGAACAGTTACAGATAAATATGAAAAAGGGGGAGAAAGAAAAAGATAACTGAAAGATTGCATTATGATGGAACAAAAGCAAATAGAAAGTTATAAAAAAAAATTAAAAAAAAACATAGCCAAAAAAAAAAAAACCTGATGCCTTTTTGTCTGAATCCGTTTCATCTGATGCCTTTTTTTTGAGGAAGTTTTGTCTAATACCTAATTGTACAAGATCTGACACCTGACGTAATTTTTCCTGTGGACTGAAGCATTTCAGTCTGAGGCGCAATGCCTGTTTGTCCAATGACTGAAGCCTTTTAGTCTAAGGATGTGTGAGGATGTCCTAATATGTACACCGTACAAGTAGGGCGGGGCGATATATCGAATGCTTTTGTCACGCGCATTTCGTCAGTAAAGCCGGTTCCCTGATTGCCGCTAAATCGTCATCACCTGCTTTCAAATGAAGTGGCATTTAATAGATAGAGCCGCAGTTCACTGATAAGCCACGCAATATCGCGTTCAATATCGATATGAATCGCCGTCGATATTGAACGCGATATTGCGTGGCTTATCAGTGAACTACGGCTCTGTCTATTAAATGCAGCTTCATTTGAAAGCAGGTGATGGCGATTTAGCGGTTTAGCGGTAATCAGGGAACCGGCTTTACTGACGAAATGCGCGTGACAAAAGCATTCGATATATCGCCCAGCCCTACGTACAAGTGGTTCACAAAAGGGTTCATTTCTCGAGGCTTCATTTGCTCAAAATACCAGCTGGTGATCAAAAAGTATAAAACAAGCAGATACATTACAGCTGACCTGATGTGATTGGATACTTAGAAATGACGGTGAAGAAAAAAATCAATTACCACATAGACTAATCTATTTATATGAATATAATGTGTATTTTCTGGTGGTATATAATGATTGTATAACATAACTGTATAATAAACTAATTGGCTTGAAATGAATGGGGTGATATTATTCTAAAACCACACATTTTGAGGGGATCCCATGGGTTTATATATCTGCAAAATGTCACGCCAAGATTCAGATCGCTTCCTGAACCAGTCAGGCAGAAGCGAAGCTTCGGACATCATCAATGACGTCATTGGTCTAAAGCGATACAAGCCTCAATACGCGCTTCACTGAAAGCTTCTGGGATTTCTCAACCCGCTCCAAAGCCTCGTCACAGAATGTAGCATCACTACCCTTCGGTTTTGAACTTCTGCCTGTTTTTGGATTATGACTGTGGATTACCCACAGTCAATAATAAATACAGCAGTGCAAACATTAACAAGATCTAGCGATGAGTAAATGAGAGGGCTTTTATAGATAGAGGTAATAATGCTACTGACAAATATCTGAGAACAATCATGGCTAATGAACTGTGAAATTGAGTCCTTGATGGTGTGGCAATAGTCAGGGGTGGATTGCCCTCTGGTGGCTACCAAGGGCACTCCAGCTAGTGATCGTGACACAACTAGTGTGTCTAAAATGGCTGGAGCCAATGAGCGTCAGGATTCTCTGCAGGTCAACATGCCAAAATACACTGAGAGGGGTGACCCATACCATACATAATTAAAACACTTATAGAAAACTCAAATCATGAGTAGTCTTCATCTCATGTTCATCTAAAAACAAAATCATCGATCTTTTGACTTTCTGACAAAACAATTTTTAATGTATAAATTACAAATATTTCAGTAAATTACAGTAGATGTTTCATGTTTGATCTTCACTGGATCTTCGCAAATCTTTCTTCTTCCTGAGCTGAGCTCTAAAGGTCTTGCAAAAGATGAAGTATATAAGAGGATCAAAACAGACATTTAATACTGAAATCAAGAGAGTCAGTTCCTTAACGAAGTTTAAAGCTTGAGCTGTTGTACAATCACTGCTGAACACGTAAGGCAGTCTCACCAGATGATAGGGCACAAAGCACACGCAGAAAACTACCACTAGAACTAGCATGTTGCGTTTAGACTTGTTAAACTTTTGGCTGTTAGATGTGGCCTGTGTGGATAACTGAGTTTGTCGGATCTTTTGCAGAGTCTTCCAGTACAGAAAAACCAGAGACATTAACACAAACATGAAGACTACAATGGATGAACAGTGGATGATTGTGTAGGCCACACTGAGCTCAGGACTGTGATGGGATTCGCAAGGAAATTCATCAAGCTTTTGACCCCAGGTGGTCTGAAGAAAGAGAATCAGGTAGATGGAAGATATGACTAACAAGGAGAGCCAAGTAGCTGCAGAAATGTGGTGGGCAGTACGAACCGTCTGCAGAGCATGAGTCTCCAATGGCTGAACAATCTTCAGGTACCTGAGATGACAAAGTGAAGTAATCAGAATGCTGTTAATATCAATTTGCATTTCACCGTGAGAATAATTCACAGTGTGTCACATACACATATATCAACCTTGGCTTGGAAAAATATGCCTGTTTCTGCAAAAGGATATTATGTTGCTTCTTGCACATTTAACGGAATGTCCAGTGAATGTTGCTAAGCATGTCTAGTTTTATCCAGAACAGATTAATGTGAATCTGGGAACATTCTGGCCATGAAATATCTGGTGAGTGGCACTAAAAGGTTAATGCTGTAATGTACTATCTACAATAAACCTGACCCTACACTTTAAAGATAGATTTAACAAAAAGCAAATGTCAGATAAAATTCATTTGCTGAAGAAACTATGTCATTTTTATTTTAACTTGCTTCTATAAGTCTTTGAGCTCATTTAGCGTGACATGCATGAGAATCAAGCTCTCCACATCTGAATGCTGTACCAGGTGAGCTACCAAGCAAGTTTACAACATCTGAAAAGCCATATGGAGCTGGTTATGTAATACAAACATGAAAGTGTATTAGTTTACAAATCATGCACAATAATAAAAGTGTTTTGCGGTCATAACATAGAATTGTGCAAGTAAAGGTGGGTGCACACTGCGATTTTGGCCACAATTTGGTTGTCTGTAACAAATTTTGAGAATCCTAAAAGATTCCTATAATCCTAGTCTAAAATCTGTCATCTTTGATCGCTTTCATGGCTGTTCTTTTGATTGCATTCATGTCTGTTCTCACATGATTCTTCAGAGTTACAGATTCTGCCAGATTTGAATTTAGTACAATTTACTCCCGAAAGGGTCAAATGCGCATTGTCTGATGCGGTCACTGTATTTTTGTTCCACCCAGGATTACTCTCTCTTGAGGCGTGAGAGTTAAGCACCTACTCCCTGCATCTCAGTCCCATGGCCTCCATTGCGGTTAGGCAGGATTGAACGTGGGGACTGTAGGTGGAGCACGGCAGGAGTCAACAAGAATATTGTTGTTAAATCTCCTTTGCTAGTTCTGCTACTGCTATTTGATTTTATGTAATTCTGAAGAATTATGAGCTACAGTTTTTTGGCCGAGATTGAGCATGTTGGGCCTCCTCTTGCTATAAAGCTAAGCCTCAGCTGAGTTAGGCCTCAGCTCACCTTAGCTCCAGCTAGGCAGTGAAAACAAGTTTGTCGGCCATATGTGGGCCACTGTGGTGAGCTGTCTTTTAGCATTGAGTGTGGTTCGGCCTCACCCCGATCTGAGGATTGTTTGGTTGAGGTCTCTGTGCTCTTGGGCTCTATCTAGACAGTATCATTGAGTGTGTCGGACGCTGTGATGAGCTGTCTTTAACACTCTCTGGTTGGCGGTCACGCCGGCGTGATCACCGCATTTTTTTTCTAACCAGTGTGAAAGACACTCAAAATACTCTGTCAATGTTGCACATACAATTAAGAGTTATACACCATTTTAATCTGTGGAATATCTTCTTTTATTTGTGTACACTCAGAGTAACAACAAAATGTTGTGCTTTTTGTAAAATAAACTAACATGATGCGTGATCTCTCGTCTGCCTCTGAACGAAGTCCAATCTGATAGATCTCAGAAAATGAACTGTAACTTAGTGAATACTAATGACAAAAAAAATAGACTTATGTCTAAAAAAACATTGAAATGTCAGGTTTTAAATCGTGTAAGTCAAATCAAAAACAAATATTCTGTGTTTATGTAATCTGTATGAAAAGAGAGCCATGTCAGAAGTCCGTGATTCAGCTCATTATCCGCTAATGCGGCCACGCCCACAGAGCCAGCGCTATTCAGACGCAAATTCTGAGTCAATACATGCATTCATCGTCTTAATCGTGTATTTATCGTCTTGAAAAGTGTTTCTCCAAATGTGCATGCTTTTAAGCTAAAAGCCTATATGAAATCCCATAGAGGTAACATAATTATTCAGACACTTTGCATCACAGAAATACATTATATTTTAAAGAATATAATAGAATACCATTATTTTAAATTGTAATAATATTTCACATTATTGCTGTTTTTTCTGTATGTTTGATTTACATTATGATGAGATTTGAGACATGATCAACAGAGGGTTTTTTCACAGCCAACCTGACTGAAAGAGCTCATTATTTATGCAACTCATTGGAGCTCTTTATGCAATTCTTTTGTCTTCTCAGGTGAGAATCACCCATTATTCATGATTATTCACGCCTCCACACATACTGTGTTTCTTGACCAAAGATGTTTTAGAAAATTTAAATCTCTCTATTGTTTTATATGAACAAGCAGGCAGCATAATTTTTTACCTCATTTTGAAGCAAAAACTCCAGTCTACAACCTCAAATACCCAGAAGTCTTGTGAACAAAGATTTAGGGCCCTATTTTAACGATCTGAAGCGCAAGTGTCAAAGCGCGAAGCGCAAGTAACTTTGTGGGCGGGTCTCGGCGCTGTTGCTATTTTCCCGGCGGGATAAATGGCAAGTAACTTTGTGGGCGGGTCTCGGCGCTGTTGCTATTTTCCCGGCGGGATAAATCTTGTGCCCGGCGCAAATCTAAAATGGGTTGGTCTGAAGTAGCTTTATTATTCATAGGTGTGGTTTGGGCGTAACGTGAAATAAACCAATCAGAGCGTCATCCAGCATTCCCTTTAAAAGCAGGTGCGCAAGTTCCATTATGGATTGCTATTATTATGGCGTATTTACCAGGCGCACGCCAGGAGCGGTTCACAGCCGAGGAGACTGATGTTCTTGTAAGAGCAGTGAAAGACAGAGAAGTTGTGTTGAATGGGGATGGGAGAAACCCACCCAAAATAGCGTCGGTTAAACAGGTTTTTTCACATCTTCGTGGCACACCACAATGATTTCCGTCATCTCATGTGTTAATATTTTTTTAGTGTAACAATTTATGATTTGCAAAAATAACTGTTGCATCTGTGTAGATTACATGAACAAAGTGTATGCGCGTTGTGCACGCTATACATTATGGTCAAGCATGCGCCCTTAAAATAGCATAATGAACAACGCGCAACGCGCCGCTGACTTTAGACTAGGTTTTTTCTGGTCAGAGGCGCAAGTGTTTAATGGAACAGCAAAATAGCACCAGGGATTGTTTGCGCCGGAACACGCCTCCTTTTTTGCGCTGAACCGCCCAGGGAGCGCAAGTTCATTCACTAGTTAAGCGACGTGCTTCTGTGGAGGGAAAAGCGCGCTTTGCGCGGGTGGAAAATAGGAATGACACATGCGTCGGTGTACAAAGTCAATTGCGCTGGGTGCAAGATAAGGCCCTTAATATATATTTTTTGGCCTTATTTCAGTGACATAAGTTTTTTGTTTTTTCAATAACCACGCATAAACGTTATTCCTTCAAAAACACAAACATGTACATACATGTTCCTCACATATTATGGTAGCCTAGTTTGTGCTGAATACAGTGCAATGATGCTTTTTCCATTAATATGTTTATGAACAATTGAAAAAAGCACAAATGTCAGGGCATGTCAAAACTTCTCCATCTTGAAAGATTGTCTTTTAGGTTGAGTATGTTTGGCCTCCTCCCATTTTAGAGAGTATTTTTACTGAGGCCACCACTCAGCTCCAGTTAACCCTCTGGAGTCTGAGGCTGATTTGGGGCTTGGAGAAGTTTTGACATGCCCTGACATTTGTGCTTTTTTCAGTTGTTCATAAACATATTAATGGAAAAAGTGTCATTACACTGTATTCAGCACAAACTAGGCTACAATAATATGTGAGGAACATGTATGTACATGTTTGTGTTTTTGAAGGAATAAGGCCAAAAAAAGTATAGTAAATCTGTGTTCACAAGACTTTTGGGTATTGGAGGTTGTAGGCTAGAGTTTTTGCTTCAAAATTATGTAAAAATTATGCTGCCTACTCCTTCATATAAAACAATATATTGATTTAGTTTTTGTAAGACACTTTTTGCCAAGAAACATAGTATGCGAGTAGGCGTGAATCACCACTGAAAATGGGCCATTCTCACCTGAGAAGACAAAAGAATTGGATAGTAATGAGCTGAAATGACTTGCATATTAATGAGGCATTAGGTAGGGTAGGTTGTGAAAAAAAACCTTCTGTGATGTCTCTAGCTCATTATGATATATGAAACATACAGAAATATATTATTACAATATAAAGTAATGGTTTTATATTATACTTTAAAATATAATGTATTTCTGTGATGCAAAGAGTCTGAATATAGGCTTTTAGTTTAAAAGCATGCACATTTGGAGAAATATTGGATTCTCATATGCTTATGTCAATTTTCTATACAGAGGAGTTATATTAATTTAATATTCATTGTCATTACTCTGAGCGCTGGTGTTTTCAATTCATCCTTGAAGTCGGAGGGCGCTCTGTGCATTTTTAGTCCACAAATTCATCTAAAAGAAGAAGAGGCTATTCCATGAATGGAGTTTCCAATTCATACAGCAGCAGGAGGGCGCTAAAGAAACAAAAACTCATCTAAACTTCATCTGTAGAAGAAAAGTAAACAGGAAGTAACTGCATGTCTTCTAGAGATCACTAACCATGACTTTTACATCGAGATAAACACTTTTCAAGACAATAAATACACAATTGAGACGATGAATGCATGTATTGCCTCTGAATTTGCGTCTGAATAGCGCTGGCTCCGTGGGCGTGGCCGCATTAGCGGATAATGAGCTGAATCACGGATTTCTGACATGGCTCTCTTTTCATACAGATTACATAAACACAGAAGGTTTGTTTTCGATTTGACTTACATGATTTAAAACCTGATATCTTAACGTTTTTTTAGACATAAGTTTAATTTTTCTGTGATCAGTATTCACTAAGTTACAGTTCATTTTCTGAGAATTATCAGATTGGACTTCGTTCAGAGGGAGAGGAGAGATCACGCATCATGTTAGTTTTCTTTATTTTACAAAAAGCACAACATTTTGTTTTTACTTTGAGTGTATATAAATAAAAGAAGATATTCTATAGTTTCAATTGATATATTACTTATGTCTCTATGACAAGAAATGACGGAGTATTTTAAGTCTGTTTTGCTGCAATGTGAAAAAAAACCTGCAAAACGCGCCGGCGCGTTTTTAGACCTCAGAGTGTTAAACAGTGACATCAGGTGTTTGGCCTACTGTGAGGCCACCTTGGTAAACTGTCTCTAAGGTTAAGTAAGGCTGGCCTCCTCTTGCTTTTTGAGAATTGTTCTGCTGTGGCATCTGCTCACCTGGGCTCAAGTTAGACGGTGACATCAAGTGTTCGACCCTCTGTGCGGCCGCCTGGTAAACTCTCTTTGAAATTGAGAGTGTTTGGCCTTGTCTCACTATAGAGAGTCTTTCTGCTGAGGCCTGTGCTCACCTGGGCTCAAGTTAGACAGTGACATCAAGTGGTTGGCCCTCTGTGAGGCCTCCTCACCTCCTCCTCCTCACTCCTGTGGTTTGGCCTGTTCTCACTATAGAGAGTCCTTCTACTGAGGCCTCCTCTCACCTGATCTCCAGCTAGACAGTGACATCAAGTGTTTGACCCCCAGTGAGGCCACCTTGATAATATGTCTTTGATTGGACCCATCTCAGGTCCAAGTTTTATTTGGTTCAGAGATGCTGACTTCAAGTCAGGCAGGATTGAGCATGTCTTTTCAGCTCCCCTGGGGTCCTCGAGGATTGAATCAGATCCCCTTAGTATAGTGACAAGGTGAAGGAATTCACTTTCTCTTTGCCTATATAAAGCCTGTCAGAGACTAGCATTACCAGACCTTGAGCTCTGCCCTGGGGCAGACACTGTTTCACCCCGGTAAGGGTTCTCCCTTGCATAGTGCATGGGCCTAGGTTGTGGCCTTTGGGAATAGTGTCACTGACAGCCCTATGTTTGACCTGAGAGAGGGACTGGTCTACGGCATCTAAGTACATTGAGCCTTCTTTTTGCTTATCTTAGCCATTTAGGCAATTAGTCCCTCAGCATGGCAGAGTGGGCAATTGCACATTGCACAAGTTCTTTTTGCACACTGCAATGTGGTTGCCTTGGTGTTTTGGGCGGTTGCTAGGTTACTTACATTCTTTGCTGAGAGAATGTATTTGAATGTTTCCATAATCTTTTTTAAAATGTGGTAAATTATGGAAATTTTAGTTAACACAACCACATGTGATATATAAGTAGCAATTCTGATTTTATGCAGTTAAGTGTGATTAGATGCATTATAGAGACCTGGGGCCTCATTTATAAAATGTTGTGCAGAAACAGTCCTAAACACACACAAAAAAAACAAGCGTACGCCACTATTTCAGATGTGAAATCTATAAATCGCAAATTATCTTGAACTTGTGCACAGCTGAATGATTTCAGTTCTCCACGTTGTAAATGCCACCTAATTAATGTAATTTACATATACCAGTCATCATCCAAATCCTCCAAGAATAGCTTAGATTTCCAAAAATCTGCAGTAATTCTACAATGAAAAGTGTACATCTGCTCAGACCCTGACGTGGCTCAATGCACTTTTCCTCGTCAAAGACGTTTTTATAAATATGAGCATTGGCATGGATTTAAGCGTATGCACACTCTACGATCAAATCTGTGTGTACGCACGCTTTATAAATGAGGCCCCTTGGGTTACTGTACAATATGGCCTGTGTTTTCATTAAAAATATCTTCATTTTTGTTTTGAAGATTAACAAAAGTCTTAGGGGTTTGGATTGACATGAGTGTAAGGAAATGATGACATGATTTTCATTTTTGGGTGAACTATCCCTGGTATGGCTTGTGTTCACTCTTAAATGTAAGTGTTTTGGGTCTTTTACTCAGTTTTATGATCCATCAGATGAAATAAGTGATTTACATACCTGTTTGCAGCAATAAAGTCCATGAAGAGAATGCTTGCATACATGTTTAAATAGAAGGCTGTTGCTCCAAAACTGCAGTAAATTTTATGTATCGTCATGGAATAGTTAGCACTGTTGGCAATGCGCAAAGGTAAACAAAGGCAAAGGAAGAAGTCAGCTGTGGCCAGGTTCTTCATGTAGACTGTGATGCTGGACTGGACACGCTGATTAGTGCAGTAATACACATGCATTGTGATGCAATTCAGCACCATACTGACAAGACACACTAGTGAGTATGCAAATATGAAAACAGGGTGGGCCGAGACCTCTGCAAATTTACAGGAAACTTCTGTTATGTTGGTTATGTTTGGTTTATTTTTATCAACTGGGGAAGTGGTGAAGATGGTTGCAGGCACTGCAGACTCCATCTAGACAAGCAAAAAAGAGACAGACACTGATGAGAAGAAAATATTGTAATTTTCAAGAAAAAAGTTTGTCATATACAAACTTATATATATATATATATATACACACACACTCAGAAACTGTCCAGAATTGCTTCCGATACACTATTTATATGGAGTGCCATATAAACAAAAACAATAAATAAATAAATATGTAAAAAAATATAAGAAGAAATGTAAAATAACAAAAATACATAAATAAATATACAAGGAAATAAACAATTATTTATACTTTTATTTCTTTATGTATAATTGCATTTTTTCCACATTTATTTATTTATGCATTTATTTATTTCCAAATTTATTTATGTATATATGTATTTATGTCTACATTTATTTATTTATACATTTACTTATTTATATGTTTATTTATTTATACATTTCTTATGTCTGTATGCTAATGAAGAGGGCGTGTTTTACCTCAGACATCAGCAATGGAGCCTTGTTAAAATTCTTACATAAAATCAACAAAAGCCATCTTTGCACTGCAGAGGTAGGACAGAGGCTGTCTCTCATAGAGGCATTAGTTATATTACAAATCATTATGAGAGTAATGTTTTAAATATAACATTTTGAATATAGAAATATGAAATGATGGAATCAATGAAATTATATGTTTAAATATGAAACTAAAACAGTTAGTAGGTGACAACAAGTTAAAGAGTGAGTTCAATTATTAAGTAAGAATTAAGAAAACACCACGTGTTGCTTCAGCAGTTCTGTGTGAAAATTCCTATAACATATGTTATTTAAAAAAGGTTAAAACTCAAGGATCCAAGTCATGGTGGGGGAGACAAAATGTTATATTTAAAACATCTTATAATGATTTGCCGTGCAAAGATTGATTTATTAAATCAATAAAAGATTAAAATTAAAAACTTGATCATATGATGATGCATATTTAATAAGGTTTGATTAAAATGCCCCTGGAAATCAATTTATAGGGGGAGATACCACCTCTTAATAGAAAAGTTTGTGTCTGTTGCTGTCTGCATTGTTTTTGGAAGTTACATTACAGATGCACAAAGCAAAATTAACTGTGCTCAGAGTGCATATGGTCCCTCTCTAAATAGTGTTAAAATAACACTGAAGCAGAGATAAAGTTAATGAGATAATTAAGAAATTAATTAAGTAGTGATTGAGCATTAGTGATGAACCGCTGAAGAAAAGAGAAACACAAGAACTACTAGATGAAATCAACTCAAGATAATTTTTTTTTTAATCTCTGACAATCTGATTAAAAATTCCACAAACAGCATTACCAGCTTCACTTATTACTAACCAGATTGACTTTATTTTCACAAATCTACAGAAGTACTTATTGTTTAACAGAGGTTAATTAACAGAGGTTTAGATATTGTTTTATTGGTGAAGAAAAAGAAAAGAAAAGAAAAAACAACACCATCATGTAGATCAGTGTTTGCTTTAGTTGGGCTCTTGACCCTTGACTTTCTATGTTAGATTGTTCTCTGCAACAATGCATATGTTGTTGTAAAGCAGTGGGATCAGTACTTTATAGTGAGCAGATATTATCTGCTTTTATATGATGGTCATTGTGAAATGACCTGATTGCATCCATTTATACATTTTGGTTTTGCATTACCAACCGTGTGAATCTACAGCATGAGAAGTGTTGCAGAAAACAGATATATTAAAGAATTTTAAAACCATGCAGTGCATAAAAAAATTGAACTACTGCATCATTAGACACATAGACATCAAGTATCAGCATATGAATCTCAATGGTGATAATAAACGCTTCATGTTGCAATGCATGCTGGGTATCACCATACGACAAAACTCCCATCATGCACTGCAGTATGAATAATTATTGTCACCACTATTGTGGATTGTATGCTATGTTTTCATGTATAAGCCTGAGCGGTAATAGTCATTTTTAGCATTGAAGCATTACAGTGACATTAGTTTAATGGAATTTTTTATTTATTTATTTATTTTGTTGTTGTTGTTGCAATTTTGTAATTTTGCAATAACCAAAGAGAAAGAGACCTCTTTGTGATGTTCATTTGAAATGGCTTTTAAGCAGAAAATTCAAGCTGATCTGCTCCTTCAGTCTTTCGATTCAGCAATGTACAAATGTTTGTTGTGACAAACTGGGGCCCAGGTCAGGAAGCAGACATACTGGCTAAACCAACCATCTGCTAGCTGTCTCACATCACAGAAGTCAGATATCTAGGTGAAAACTCTTTCACCTAGATATTATCACATAGAGACTGTGTTTGTACCGGAATTAGTAAATACAAAAAACTCCCAAACCCATTAGGGGGTAAAAATTTAATTGATGTTCAACAAATAAAAAACAAATATAATACTGATGAACAAATTATAAAACTTGGGTTGCTGAATATTAGATCCCTTTCTTCAAAAGCACTTATTGTAATTGATATTATCACAGACAATAATCTAGATGTGCTATGTTTGACCGAGACCTTGCTAAAACCAGACGATTACATTACTTTAAATGAGTCTAGCCCTCTAGGTTATTATTATTGACACGAATCGCGTCAGAAAAGCAAAGGGGGAGGTGTTGCTGTAATTTATAGTAATATATTTAGTATTTTTTTAGTATTTATTCTTTAGTATTACTAAGTCTTTCAAGTATAATTCCGGTAACACTTTACATTAAGGTTCCCTTTGTAAAGGGTTTATAAAGGTGTTTGGTAATGAGTAAGTCATTTACAAATGCATTATAAATCATTAATACTGCAGTTATAACTGCATGAATAAAAAGGCTTTAATGCAATACCTGCCAAATAGTGAGCCGTTTTTAACTCACGTGTTATAAATGCTTAATAAATGTATTTATTAACACTTATTTAACTCAAAACCAGATTCCTGGTTTATTTCATGATGCAGCAAAAATTGACTATCATAATTAGACTAAAGTGTGTTGTATTTGTTGTTTTCTTTATTAATATCGCATGACTGACACTTTTCTTACTATGTTGCTTACCAGCAGGGATGGGCAGTAGTGATGCGCGGGTAGTCTCATAGGGTCGGGTTGGGGCGGGCAAAGAAATTGTCACTTTATATGCGGGGCGGGTTGGGGCGGGTCAATAAAAACAATTTTAAAAAAATCCATGTATGCGTGCAATTTTCTGTAGCCTATATTAAATATTTGGGAATATCTATTTTCATATTTTATTAGGTTCTTTGATAAGGTTACAATATGAAGGCCGTAGCAACGTAACTTATGTCCCCAAACCTTTGGCGTGACGTGATACGTCACAAAAGCGGCGCGCCAAGCATCTCCCCCCGCCAGCCACAACAACAAAAACGGAAAAAAATAAAAGTGAAGAAGATGGAAGACGAGGTGCGGGAGAAATGGAGGTCGGGAATTTACATAATTAAAAGAAAAACAGGTCAGGCTGCTAAATCTAATGTTTGGGACCGGTTCTCAGAAATAATTGCAGCAGGAGACAACAGCAGTATCGGCTATGTGAAGTGCAACTCGTGTGAAAAAATTTACAAACACGAGAGCCACAAAACGGGCACTTCCAGCATGGCAAGACATATTTGTGGAGGGTCTAAAAAAAGAACGACATTGAAACGTCTCAAAATATTACTGCTTTCCTCAAAAGTAAAGTACCAGCACATGTCAAGTCCGAGGTCACAGACGCTTGTGTTGAATTGTGCTGTCGAGATCTGCGGCCCTTCGACATAGTATCTGGGGATGGATTTCAAACCGTAGCCCAGAGTCTAATTAACATTGGTTCACGTTACGGACGTGTGGATGCCAGCAGTGTACTCTCTCACAGGCAAACTGTTTGCGACAGAGCAAAAGCGACTGCGCAAGATAAAAAAGAAATCCTCTCAAAGAAGATAAATAAAGCTCTGGATTGTGGCATAGCCATTACCACTGACATGTGGACTTATGAGTTCAACAAACAAGCATACACAGCGTTTACTGGTCACTTCATTAATGACGACTGGAAATTGGAGAGCCGTGTCATAAGCACAGCTGAATTTGACTTTACTCTGAAAAAGACAGCGCACAACATCCACGAGCAAATTATTAAGGAGCTGCATGACTTTGGCATTGAACCTGCTTGCATATCAAACGTAATGTTTGTTAGTGACCAGGGCGCAAACATAAAAGCTGCCCTTCGCAGCTACAAGTGGATGCCGTGCACAGCACATGTCATTAACATCGTTCTCAAAAACACATTTGATGTAAAAGAGAACACGCCAACATACATGCGTGAAGTTAGTGATATCATTGCAAAAGTGCAAAAGCCTCGTGACATGCCTGAAAAAATCCGGCACTGTAGTACAACTCCCACACACAGTGACACAGGAATGCGAAACCCGATGGAATAGTAAAGTTGCAATGATGCAGTCAGTCAGTAAACAGTACCGTGAAATCCAACTGGCCTTGCAGGAGAAAGATCAGCTCCACAGAATGGATGGAATTCAACTGGATGTGTTAAACACAGTTACTGACTTTTTGTTGCCTTTTAAAACTGCAAGTGAAGAGATGGAGGGTGACACGTATCCAACTATTCAGCTGGTCGTGCTTTGGTTTTTTAAACTAAAGAAACACTGCGAGCCCCAATACGGTGATCCGGAGTACATGGTTTATATTCGGGCACAGGCAACGCAGCTGCTGAACGAGAAAATGTCCATCAGCGTCACCCACAAGCTTGGAACGTTTCTTTGTCCCCGCTTTAAGTCCCTGAAGATGTTTCAAGCGGAGGAGAGAAAGGCTGTGCACGACCAGGCCAGAAGACTTGTCAGGGAATTTGACAGTGCGTCGCTTACACCTCCAGCAAGTGTCAGGGGACCAGAGCCGATGCCCCGACTCCCCCGAGGCGAGTAGCACCAGCAAATAGATAGGCCTATAGGCCGGAGTCTTGCGTTTCAGCTACAGTGGTATAATGTATATTTAAAAGTTTAAATATTGTTACATTTTATTTTTAGTTGACGAAGCCATGCGAGTCAAAAGAAAAAGAGATGAGTTTAGTGAGTGGGAAGATGATAGTGAAGAAGTTGCCGAGAGAGACGAGGTTCAGCGCTACATTGAGGGCCAGTTCTTCTGGGATGGAGAGGACACACTAAGCTTCTGACAGTCGCAGTCAGTTGCCTTTCCTGTGCTTGCCAAGGTGTCTAAAATGATTCTCTGTGTTCAGCTCTGCTGGCCGGGTGCTGGAGTCAAGGCGCAATAGGTTAAACCCCGGTACAGTGGATGCCATTCTTTTTTTGCACAGCGAACGTAAAAACGCCAAATGAACATTTCCGTGTGTTAAATGTGTGGTAGATGCTGTGGGCTATTGTCTGTTTCTCTCTGTCTGTCTTTCTCTCTCTCTTCTTTTTTCCTTTTAAAATTGGACCTTGAGTCTGTTAAGATTGATTGATTAAAAAAAGTTCAGATTAAAAAAGATTGATTAAAAGTGGTTATAGCTGTAAACTGTCAGCCTCATACAAATCTTAAAAAAAAAAAAAAAAAAAAATATATGTTTAACCCATTAGATGAATAGGCTGCTTTCTAAATGTTGAAAATATTTACCATTATCTTGTTTTTAATATTCATATTCAGTCGCATGTTGTTGCCAGTTTACAGGGCGATGTTTCAAAGCACTTTCAGGCTGAAATAAAGGCTGTGTTTATTTAACATTACAATGCCTATATGTCTTTTTAATGGTCGCGGGTGCGGGGCGGGGCGGGTTGTAAAAATAGATACGGCTGGGGCGGGCCATATAATTTCATAAAAGCGGGACCCGCGGGTCGGCTTTTTTCCATCACTAATGGGCAGTATTTATGATACATGCATTTCAAATACGTATTTCAAATACAAAATAGTATTTTGTAATTTGTATTTGATAGGGTTGATGAAAATGGCTTTGTATTTTGTATCAAAATACTTTAGTGTTTTGTAGTTTTGTATTTTTAAAATACAGTAAAATACTTAAGAAGTCTACATGATGACATAAAATTACAGCCTCTGATTGGTGCCTACTCAATAGTTTGCTGAGACTTGAGATCAGAACAGAAAATTGATCCATATGGAAGAAGGTGGTGAAAGTAAGAAACATGCAGGCTGTCAGCTTACCATCAATATTTTGCATAATTTGCTATAATTTTTAACAGTTCATGTTAAGTTTTGGTGTTTGTTTTGGTAGCCTAGGCTAAATAGTTTACCAATTTACATAATGTTCTTGAAAACTATTATACCAAGCAGCAGCCCCCTATATTTATGATTAACAATCAAATGATTAATTAGTTAAACTAGTTGCTATGAATACAGGTGCCATCAGTTTTCTTATGAATGATCAATGATGTTTGTCATTGAGTCAGTGTTGCTGATGCAAAGTAGGCCCTTCATTACCAAACACCAAGTAACTAAATTAGGACACAAATATGTCACTCGCAAACATTAAACTGTTGGTTACTTCAAAACTAACCTTCATCTAGGAGATCACAGGTATAGAGGGTATGCATCGACGTCACTTTCCCGCAGAAAACGCGCTCCCTCAGCTGGACTGAGTGGCAAAAGAACCTGCTGCATATCTGGAGTAATAGGAGAAACGGCGAAAACGCGAGTAAAACTAACAAATTACCCTAAAGGTTGGACTCGAAAGTGTTTCTTACAACTTGTCAAATAAACCTAATCCATGGATATTGACATGCAGCCAGGAGTCGTGTTTCCTGACATTTATATGTGCCTGATTTGATGCCGGGGAAATACATAAAGCAAATCCGGCTGTGAATATTTTATATAACTACAATATTGGTAGGTTTAAATCTGCTTAATCACTTATATCAATGTTATATCGTCATATTGTCCAACCCTAAAACATATATAGAATATACATATATATATAAACATATATAGTTTTATAGTATAGTTTTTGACAGTGTTGTTTATTTTAAAACACCCAATTATGCATAATATAAGATGGAAAATATTTAATCGATGAGTCGTCAACATAATATATAACAATACAATTTATAAGGTATGATTTTACCTCAAAATCCAACAATTCGACACAAAATGATAACTGCAAATCCATGTTTCTCTGCTGGACTTCAGCTGATTCTGTGAATTGCAGTGATCCATTTGCTTCTTTTTCTGTTGCTTTCTCTAGTTTTTAAATATATACCTCAGGGTTTGTGTCAGATCTATTTGTACAGTTAGCCGCAAAGCTCTTTCCCGTTTTGAATGTGTTTTGTGTTTTTTGCGACATTCACACTGAAAACCAATGCTGCTGCTCAGTCTTTTGCCACTCAGTGTGCGTGACCGCAGTCCTAACGGTCGACAGTGACGTCACGTGCATACCCTCTATATGTGAATATTCAATCTGTTAAAGCCACAATATGTAAATTTTCGCCTCTAAAGGTCGCTTATTCAAAACAAAGGCATAGCTTGATGACACCTTGATTTCACAGAATCATGGGAGGTGTTGTCTTCACGTCTACAGCCGGTGGAAAAGAATAGGGACAAGACTTGGGCAGAAATCATGTTCATGGATGAGATTATTAACATTACTGTAGTATGAAGCAGAGCATGGCCAAGTGCTGTGAGAGCTGAATGAGGCTGCTGGAGTGATTGCTAATGAAACACGAGTGCAACACTCGTCTCAACAGCAGCTTTGAACTTTTATTATTTTTATTTTATTTAACCTTTATTTAACCAGGAAAGTCCCATTGAGATTAAAAACCTCTTTTTCAAGGGAGTCCTGGCCAAGAGGCAACAACATTTACACAATTATAAACATACTGTGGCGAGGGGGGCGTGGTTTAGCGGGTTCTGCAACAGGAGGGAGCGTCTGGGGAAGCGCGGTGATTGAACGGGTTGAATGCAAATCACGAACACCTGTTTCTCGTTCCAGTAATTGGCGTGGAGACAGGATAAAACGCCAGGAGAAGCAGGAGCGAGTTATTGAGTGTGCGTTGCACCGTCCTTTTGTTTGTTTTGTTTGATATTTTCTCTGGTGAGAATAAAAAGACTGTCACCAGCCAAAGCCGATCCCTGTCCTCTTCCTTCCCACTACACAAGAACCTTACCACACTGGTGCCGAAACCCGGGAGGGAAGACGGAAGCCGCGCCATGCAGGCATCCCCCGCCGCTGGAAAGCCGTTTGCGGACATCATCGCATCCCTCGCGGTCCTTCATCAAGAACAACATTGGGCCCTGCTGGATCTCCAAAATGACCAGGAGCGCCGCTTCGAGGCGATTATCCAGGGCCAGCAGGAGGACCGCGAGAGGTTCCGGAGCTGGATAGACCGGGAGGTTCCTGCGGAGACCAGCGCGGCAGCTGCTGCCCCCTTCCAGCTGCCACTACAGAAGATG
Source organism: Chanodichthys erythropterus (assembly GCF_024489055.1). Taxonomy (NCBI): domain Eukaryota; kingdom Metazoa; phylum Chordata; class Actinopteri; order Cypriniformes; family Xenocyprididae; genus Chanodichthys; species Chanodichthys erythropterus. The sequence goes on from NC_090237.1 coordinate 35,521,007, forward strand.
GGCCCGCAAGACGACCCGGAGGCCTTCCTGGACCTGTTTGAGAAGTCTGCCGAGGTGTCAGTTTGGCCCCGGGACCAGTGGCCCATGCGGCTCGTCCCACTGCTTTCGGGCGAGTCGCAGGTGGCAGCACAGCAGCTGCCCAACCAGAACCTCCTGGTCTTCAACGACCTCAAGAGGGCCATCCTACAGCGGGTCGGCCGCTCCCCCGAGCAGCATCGTCAATGGTTTCGGTCTTTGGAGCTGGGGGAGGCGGGCCGGCCCTTCGTGTTGGCCCAACAGCTCCGGGACTCATGCCGCAAATGGCTGATGGCCGACGGAGGCGACGTGGAGCAGATGATCGATCGCGTGGTGCTGGAACAGTTCACCACTCGGCTCCCGAAGAAGACAGCCGAGTGTGTCCAGTGCCACCGGCCCACGTCGCTGGATTCGGCCATCCAATTGGCGGAGGACCACTTGGTGGCGTGCCCAGGGGTCGGCGAACCCCTGCCATCTGTCTCTCCCTCTCTTCCTTCTCTCTCTCTCTCTCTCCCGACCTGTCCCTTTACCTTTACGGGGTGGAACGGATTTGAGCGTTTGTGGCGCCGAGAGCCCCACCCAGGGGGGACGGGACTGGCCACCGCCGGGCTGGACCCCGCGCCTGCTTCTCCCCTCTCTCCACGCCAATCATCCGGCCCGTTCTCCGCCACTGGAGCGGCGGGCAGGTCTGGGCCGGCCTGTTGGCGTTGCGGGGACCCGGATCACTTCATAGACCGGTGTCCAGTGATGGAGGTGGGGACATTGATCTGGGTCCCGGACGACCTGCAGGTTGCCCCCGGTCAAGCTGGTCAGTACCAGATACCAGTGAGTATCAAGGGGGGTACATATCAGGCTTTGGTGGACTCAGGTTGTAACCAAACCTCTGTGCATCAAAGCCTGATTTCATCCGGGGCATTGGATACAGGCCGCATGGTTAGGGTACGGTGTGTGCACGGGGATATCGCATTATCCGTTGGTGTCAGTCAGGATTCTATTTAGGGGACAAAAGCATAGTGTGGAGGTGGCAATTAATCCGCATCTCCGGCACCCGATAATTTTGGGGACGAATTGGCCCGCATTTAATAAATTATTGGGACATTTATGTTCGGGTGCCTCTTGGAGTAGATGTTCGCGGGGAAAGGAAGTGCAAGTGCAGGCGGGGGAGACTGATCGGGGACCAGTGGTGCCTCAGGGGAACAGAGCGGAATCGGGAGACTGATTCTCTCGGACCGTGATGATTTCCCCCTGGAGCAGTCTCACGATGACACGCTGAAAAATGCGTTTGAGAGGGTCAGCAAGATCGACGGTCAGCCTCTTCAGCCTGGACGACCACTGACTTATCCCTATTTTGCGATTATTAAAGTTAGGTTGTATCGAGTGACCCAAGACACTCAATCAAAAGAAGATACAACCAAGTTATTAGTACCAAAGAGCCGCAGGGAAATGCTTTTCCATGCGGCTCACTCTAACCCAATGGCTGGACACTTAGGACAAACAGCGACACTAAATCGCCTCATGACCCGATTCTTTTGGCCGGGCATTCACGAGAACGTGCGCAGGTGGTGCGCGTCTTGTCGTGAATGTCAGCTGGTAAATCCTCCGGCCACTCCAAAAGCGCCTTTGCGCCCCCTTCCATTAATGCAGGTCCCCTTCGAACGAATTGGCATGGACCTCATCGGGCCATTAGAGCGATCAGCGAGAGGGCATCGTTTTGCATTAGTCATTGTGGATTATGCAACACGATATCCAGAAGCAGTGGCTCTCCGCAACATTTCCGCTAAGAGTGTTGCGGATGCCCTCTTCAGTTTAATCTCCCGAGTGGGGATTCCGAAAGAAATCCTCACTGATCAAGGCACGGCGTTTATGTCACGTACGCTACGCGAACTGTACGAATTGTTGGGCATTAAATCGATTCGAACCAGCATCTTTCACCCACAAACGGACGGGTTGGTCGAACGTTTTAATCGCACGCTTAAATCCATGATTCGTAAGTTCGTTCAAGAAGACGCCAAAAAATGGGATAAATGGTTGGAACCCCTGTTGTTCGCTGTGCGAGAGGTCCCGCAAGCCTCCACGGGGTTTTCCCCCTTTGAGCTTCTCTTTGGGCGCCACCCCCGCGGGGTGCTGGATGTCCTAAGAGAGTCTTGGGAGGACGGACCATCTCAATCGAAAAATGAAATTCAGTATGTGCTGGACTTGAGAACAAAACCCCACACTTTGGGGCGGCTATCTATGGAGAATTTGTTACAAGCCCAGGACAGACAGTGCCGGTTGTATGACAGGGGAACTAATCTGCGTAAATTTGCACCGGGAGAGAAAGTACTCGTATTACTCCCCACGTCAAGTTCAAAATTACTGGCGAAGTGGCAAGGACCATTTGAGGTCACACGGCAAGTTGGTGATCTCGATTATGAAGTAATACGGTCCGATAGGAGAGGGGCACGTCAAATTTATCACCTCAACCTCCTGAAAAAGTGGAGTGAGGCGGAGTTAGTGATGCTGGCGATGGTGATTAGCGGAGAGGATGATCTCGGGCCAGAGGCGAATGTAAGAAAAACAATCCATCGCTCTGGCCCCGGGGGGAGATCACCTTTCGCCCTCACAGCTCACTGATGTTTCCAAATTACAGGCTGAGTTTGCCGACGTGTTCTCTCCCCTACCGGGCCGTACTGACCTCATTCAGCACCACATCGAGACCGAGCCGGGCGTGGTGATTCGCAGCCGGCCGTATAGGTTACCTGAACACAAAAAAAAAAGTGGTTCAGGCAGAATTAGAGGCAATGCTTGAAATGGGGGTAATAGAGGAATCCAGCAGTAACTGGGCGAGCCCGATAGTTTTGGTTCCCAAAACGGACGGCTCAGTGCGGTTCTGTGTGGATTATCGCAAGGTGAATGCAGTGTCGAAATTCGACGCGTATCCAATGCCGCGTGTGGACGAATTGCTTGACCGGCTTGGTACAGCTCGCTTTTATTCGACACTGGACTTAACAAAAGGGTTTTGGCAGATCCCCTTGTCTCCATTATCCAAAGAAAAGACCGCTTTCACGACGCCGTTTGGATTACACCAATTCGTGACCCTTCCGTTCGGGGCACCGGCTACCTTTCAGCGACTCATGGACAAGATCTTACGGCCCCATGCTGCGTATGCGGCTGCCTATCTGGATGACATTATTATTTTTAGTAATGATTGGCAGCGGCATATGCAGCACTTGAGGGCTGTCCTGAGATCGCTGAGAGGGGCTGGGCTCACGGCCAACCCGAAGAAGGGCGCAATTGGGCGCGTGGAAGTAAGGTATCTGGGCTTCCACTTGGGATATGGACAGGTGCGTCCCCAAATTGATAAGACAGCAGCGGTTGCAACCTGTCCGCGTTCCAAGACCAAAAAGGAGGTAAGACAGTTCCTCGGGCTGGCGGGATATTACAGAAGGTTTGTTCCTAATTATTCGGACCTCACCAGCCCGTTGACTGATCTGACTAAAAAGGATGCACCAGATACGGTCCAGTGGACGGAGCTGTGCCAGCAGGCCTTTACCCAGGTGAAGGCTGCTTTATGTGGCGGGCCGTTACTTCATGCCCCTGATTTCTCTCTCCCCTTTTTGTTGCAGACAGACGCGTCGGACAGGGGGCTGGGTGCAGTCCTGTCCCAGGAGATAGAGGGTGAGGAGCGTCCGGTGCTGTACATTAGCCGCAAGCTCTCCAAGAGAGAGGCTAAGTACAGCACCGTGGAGAAAGAGTGTTTAGCCATCAGGTGGGCCGTCCTCACCCTCCGCTATTATCTCCTGGGGCGGGAGTTCACCCTCTGTTCGGACCATGCCCCTCTGCAGTGGCTCCACCGCATGAAGGACACCAACGCGCGGATCACTCGTTGGTATCTCGCTTTACAGCCTTTTAAATTCAAAGTGATCCACAGGCCGGGTGTTTAGATGGCTGTGGCCGACTTCCTCTCCAGAAATTTGGGTGGGGGGGCGGCTCCCCGGCCTGAGTCGGGCGGTGGGGGTATGTGGCGAGGGGGGCGTGGTTTAACGCGTTCTGCAACAGGAGGGAGCGTCTGGGGAAGCGCGGTGATTGAACGGGTTGAATGCAAATCACGAACACCTGTTTCTCGTTCCAGTAATTGGCGTGGAGACAGGATAAAACGCCAGGAGAAGCAGGAGCGGGGGAGAGAGAGAGAGTCTGCTGACAGTCGATGTGTGAGCCCTGCTCGTTGATTGGAGTGAAGCCCGTCCTCGGATGTGGAGTTATTGAGTGTGCGTTGCACCGTCCTTTTGTTTGTTTTGTTTGATATTTTCTCTGGTGAGAATAAAAAGACTGTCACCAGCCAAAGCCGATCCCTGTCCTCTTCCTTCCCACTACACAAGAACCTTACCACACATACAAAGAAACATTAAAATAACACAGATTACGAAAAACAGTTGCACATTATTGAGGCAGTCTCCATTGCTTTCAGCTTAGTTTTAAAAGCATTTAAGGTCAAGAGCTCCGTCAGTTTCCAGCCCTTCTGCATCATGTTCCAAGCAAAAGGAGCTGAGTGGACAAAGGCTTTCTTCCCCAACTCTGTTCGGGCAAAAGGAACAGAGAGCAACAGCTGATCGTTTGATCGCAGGGAGTAAGAGCCAACACTTCTCTGTGTAATTAAAGTACAAATGTAAGGAGGCAGTAATCCAAGCATAGCTTTAAAAATAAAAGTGTACTAATGTCCCTGCCTCCTAGTGGCCAGAGAAGGCCATCTCACTCGTGAATACAATTCACAGTGATGCGTCATGGCTCTACAGTTAGTAATGGACCTCAAAGAGGCATGTGTTACGAGCCCCTCTAGTCTAGGGGTAAGAAGAGGCATGTAACAAAAGAAAACGTGGAGAGAATGAGAGAACTGCCATCTCCAGGTCCCAGGGCAGGTACAGTAATGCTCAGTAACACAAGATTCAAAGATAACAATTTATTAAACCAATGGTGAGAATTAACAAACTTCAGGAGGGGAGAGGCCAAAAATAACAAACAAAAGGATTCTTAAAGTTAAGGGATAACTTTCCTACCAAAAGAAAAGAAAATAAGAATACAAACACAATTCCCTAACTCCCTTTTCTACATAAACAGGAGAAAATATTAAATAAAAATAAAGACATCCACCTCCCTACAAAACTAAGAGAAAAGACTTAAAATATCAAAAGAATTAAGATAACAAAATAAGATAACTGATGTTCACAGATAACTCTTAAATCAACCGAAAAGCTCAATGCTGCTCAGCTTACACAAGTCTCAGGATTGGGAAAATTAGCTGAAACACTAGACAGCTCAGGTAAACCAGTCAACTGAAGCCCACTTAATTGTTATAAAGTTTTAAGTATACACCCATTATCTGAAACACTTCACATACAACTCTTTACCTGAACACCACAGGCAAAACAATATAAATAAAAGAAAACCAACAACACTGGGACCGGAAGATGGTAGTATCTCTCAGAGGAAAGTCTCTCTCCTGGACTGGAAGTCTTCAGCTTCATTTATACTCCACTTAACGAGCTACAAAAGGATTCAGGTGGCACTCATGAGCCTGTCAAGCAAACAGTAGGAGGAGCAAGAGCAGCATAGAGAAAAACAAAAAAATACACAAGTCACAACTCACAAAACAAAATGAATCCCTACGTCCATAGGGACGTAACACATGATAAACCGTGTCCACCATTTGAAGACATGAAGAAGAAGCATTCATATAAAAAATATCTCCATAATCTAGCACAGATAAAAAAGTTGCAGTGACAAGGCGCTTTTTTACTTCAAAAGAAAAACACAATTTATTACGAAAGAAAAAACCCAGTTTAAGTATTAATTTCTTCACAAGTTTTTCTATATGTGGTTTAAAAGTGAGGGAGTCATCAATCAAGACACCAAGGTATTTATATTCATGAACAACCTCTATGACATTCCCTTCAAGAGTGGACACTACTGGAACAGTCTGAGGCACCCTCGTAAAATTTGAAAACAACATTAGCTTAGTTTTGTCAGCATTAAGAACTAGTTTTAACTGAATAAGTGAATGCTGGACAGCAACAAAAGCTTTCTGCAGGGTTTCAATGGCCTGAGCAAGGGATGATCCATAGCAGTAAATGACTGTGTCATCGGCATAAAAATGCATATTAGCATCAGAAACATTTTGACCTAAGTCATTGATAAATAGGAGGGGCCCCAAAACTTATGTTGCAGTCGCTGCTTCCACTTCTTCTGCTCAAGCGTATGTGGGGTAAAGCAGCGCTGTCTTATCATATTAGATACATTTATGTGTTGAAAGTTGTTATAATGCTACTCTTTTGCGAAGAAATTTCATGCTCCCTTGTAAAAGTATTTTTTTAGTATTTTTAAAATACAAAAATACAGTAGTTTATTTTGATACATGGTGTGGCTGCTGTATTTTGTAGTTTATTTTAATACACTTAAAATTAAGGTATTTGGTATTTTATTTTAAAATACATTTTGATGTAAATTCATGTGTTTCACTAGTTTACCTTGAACTACGCAGCATGGCCCAGTGGATAACGGAAAAAAAGCTTAAAGGAGCTGCGTTTATTCCCGGTCACCATTATTAAACAGCGTTGCGACATCTAGTGAGAAGTGTTTCAATATGACACACATCTCTCGTCTACAAACTATCACTCGATGATTAAATTGGTTTTAAATCGGATGAAATAGCCAAAATTCCCAACAAGACTGATGAGGAAAACAGGAGAAATGTACCATCAATTAAGATAGAAGACTTTTAAATCCCAAAATCACCACATTACCAAACAAACTTTTACCATGAATAAACTGTAGTAAATTACCATGGTTTGTTATAGCCATTTATATTGCAATATATTTATTAGGTGGGTAGGGGAATATATAATTCATTTCTTTGTGAAGGTGTGTATAGTTTTTACCTGTGTTTTGGTGTTTTTTATAGACCTATATATCACTTCATAATATAATATCATTTGATAGTGGTAGAGAGTAGCCATGTATGGTTTTACCTGTGATTACCAAGTCTCACTGTGATATTTTCATTTAAGCCTAATAATTAATAAAATAATTTTTTAAAGCTTCAACTTCTGATGTTTCCAAACAGCACAGCAGTAATGACTTTCTGAACTTTACTTGCAAGATTGGATATATTATATTATTGATTATATTATAGAGAAAATTATAACCATGCAGCTGTCTACTACAGTATCGTGTCAGAAAGTGCATTGTAGTGTCCCTGAGGAAAAATTCAGTTGATTCGCTGCGATAGGTGAGGAAGAATTGTCTAAACTTGTTAAATCATCAAAATCAACAACATGTACGTTAGACCCTATACCGACTAAGCTATTGAAAGAGATGCTTCCAGAGGTCATAGATCGTCTTCTTAATACCATATATTCATCCTTATCATTAGGATACCAAAACCTTTTAAGCTGGCTATTATTAAACCTCTTATTAAAATATATAAAAACTTGATCCTAGAGAATTAGTCAATTACAGGCCGATCTCGAATCTACCTTTTCTGTCAAAAATACTAGAAAAGGCAGTATCATCACAACTATGTTCCTTCTTAGAAAGAAATAGTATCTGTGAGGATTTCCAGTCAGGATTTAGACTGTACCATAGTACTGAGACTGCTCTCATTAGAGTTACTAATGAGTTGCTCTTATCATCAGATCGTGGTTGTATCTCTCTATTAGTGTTACTGGATCTTAGTGCTGCATTTAACACTATCAATCACAACATTTTTTTAATAGACTTGAAAATTATGTTGGCATTAGTGGAATGGCATTGGCATGGTTCAAATCATACTTATCTGACCGTTATCAGTTTGTAGTAGCGAAGAGAGGTCATATCCATCACAAGTTCAGTATGGAGTACCACAAGGCTCAGTACTAGGACCGTTGCTGTTCACTCTGTACATGCTACCCTTGGGAGATATCATTAGGAAGCATGGCGTTAGTTTTCACTGTTACGCTGATGATACTCAGCTCTATATATCTTTACTCCCTGATGAAATTTACCAATTCACAAAATTAACGGAATGCTTAGCTGATATAAAAAAAAATTGGATGACCAGTAATTTCCTACTACTAAATTCAGAAAAAATGATTCTACTTATTGGACCAAATACCTCTGCACGTAATAACCTAGAATACTGTCTAACACTTGATGGCTGCTATGTTAAGTCTTTGTAGTTAGTTAGGAACCTGGGTGTGCTCTTTGATACCAATCTTTCATTTGAAAGCCACATTTCTAGCATCTGTAAAACCGCATTCTGTTAAGGCTGGTTGCAGGAAGGAGCACAGATGAGAGGAATAAATCCAAATACTAGTTTAATGACGTAATCCACAGGGTAACAGGCACAGAGATACAATACAACCTACTCAAACGGTGAACGGACAAAGACTGAGTGAACAGGGAGAACTAAATAACAAACATAACAAGGATGATTAATAAGACACAGGTGATACTGATGAACTAATAATGAAGGCGGGAAACAGAACATGTGATCATTGAATGCAAACAAAGTCCATAAACTGAAACTAAAAAGACTGTGACATTACGCCCCCCTCCGAAAAGGTGTGTCCTCACGCCGTGGATTGGAGGAGGTAGGAGTGGCCAGGTGGATGTGACCCAGAGCACAGCCAAGGCGATGATCCAAGGTGACGTCAACGGTGGTAGGAGCCCTGATGATGGATTCAGACAGAAGTCTGAGGCGGTGATGGGAGCCGACGTACCGAGGGAGCACGGCGAGTCTGAATGCTCGATGGTCAGAGCCGGAGTCAAGGGGAGGAGGAGTGTAGATGCAGGAGCCAGGTTGACGGGTAGAGGCAGGACAGAGCACGATGAGGCAGGAGGCGGAGCCACGGACTCCTGACACCCAGAAAGAGTAACCTCCCAGCAGGACGATGATGAAGCCTCGCCACTGAGAGGAGGATGAGGTGAGTCAACGGGAATGATGGGAGGTGACGATGGCTGGGTGACAGGCTTGGCGATGCTCTGGAAATGAGTGGCACAGGAACCCAAAGATGAAGTGTCCTTAATGGTAGTTATTTGATGTGGTGGGAGAGGGAGGTTGGGTGGGGATGATAGAACTGTCTAAGAATCAGAATCATTAGAAATGCAGGGATACAAAGTATTTCTCTCACCACTCTCTATAAAACTGTCCAATAATCCAGCTGTTGCTCGCTCTAAGTGGTGGGGGTTTGGGTGGGGCTTGCATCCATCCCCTCGAAATCCACTAGGACTCCAATCCACTAGGACTCCCACAGCGATGGACGATGACGTTGGCTCACACACCCGGGTTGATGTTGAGCTCCACCTCTTTGTCCTCGGGTGTTGGCTCTAGCGTCGCGGCAGGCGAAAGCTTCCAGTCTGCGGGGGGCTCAGGCGTCGTCAGTCATGGTGGTGACGGGCTGGGCTCTGGGTCTGGCCAGGTTCTGAATCGGGACCTCACGCTTTCCAGACACCAAAATATGGCTTCCCTCCAACTAAGTACGGTGGTGTCTGGAAGGTGGGTGGCATGGTAGAGGTTGGCCCCAATCCAGAACAGGTCCTTGAGGGTATCATCCTCCAATGAGGTCTGTTTAGCCAAAAAACAATAGTTCATGGCAAAATGAAAAAAAAAGTTGTGACTTTCCTGGGCCACGGTGATGAACTTAGCCCGTTCATCAAAGTTGGGCAGTCCGTTCATCTGTTATGGTGATCATTGAATGCAAACAAAGTCCATAAACTGAAACTGAAACTAAACAGACTGTGACACATTCTTCCATCTTAAAAAATATATCTAAACTACAATATGCTCTCAATGACACATGCGGAACAGTTAGTTCATGCGTTCGTGACCCCAAGGCTAGATTACCATTACCAAGGCTGACCATATTAGCCCAGTTCTGTCAACACTGCATTGGCTCCCTATTAAACATCGCATAAATTTTAAAATATTGCTGATTACTTACAAAGCACTAAATGGTTTAGCTCCGCAGTACTTGAGCGAGCTCTTAACGCATTATAGTCCTTCACGTCTATTGCGATCTCAAAATTCCGGCCAGTTGATCATACCTAGTATATCAAAATCAACCGCAGGTGATAGATCCTTTTATATATATATATATATATATATATATATATATATATATATATATATATATACACTATATATATATATATATATATATATATATATATATATATATATATACTCTGGAGCAATCTTCGGGGAATTGTTCGAGAAGCAGACACACTCGGTCAGTTTAAATCTAGACTAAAAATGCATCTCTTTACCCTGGCATTCACATAACACATTATCAATTGATGTTTTCAAATCTGTTAAAGGATAGTTAGGCTGCATAAATTAGGTCAGCCGAAACTGGGAAAACTTCCTATAACACCAGATACTTGTTACATCAGAAAAAGAATGTCATCTATGTTAATATTAGTCTCTCTGTTTATCCCGAGCAGGGGTGGATCTAGAAAATGATTTTTTGGCAAAGGGGTGGCATGAGGTCTATGAGGGGTGGCAACACCAAAGCAAGCGCCCATGCATAGTTTTTGGAGATTTATGGCCTGAGTTACACAATTGTGTTCACAAACATTGCATTACCAACATAAATAACAATATTTCAATATCCATCATGGCACCAAGTAAAGGAACTATATGAAAAACATCAACAGATTTAAAATGAATCTGACCTTGTATCACTAAAGGAGATGAGCAGTTTTATTAATATTACACACATTACTTTGATGGCATAAATCACATGTTTTAGTGCAAGTTAAAGAACAACAAAAACTTGTTTTTTGCAAACAACGTTTGAGTTTCTGTTATTAACAGAGGTGTTGGAATTTCTGTGTGTGTTCACCCAGAACAGCCTATCAACTTCATACTCTAGCAACACCCCAGCAATTGCAGCAAGAGCCCAGCAACCACCTAGCAACACTTTAGCAATCACCCAGAACATCTATATTCTGGCCTAACTGACCAAATTTTCTATTTATTTTTTTAAACAAGACTTTAAGTTGGCTTTATGACAAGCCAGCATAAATTTGTCTTTCAAACTTTTTAATCTAGTTGAAATGAAAGAATTCAACATTTTCTCACAACTATAAACACAATCTCAAAACTATGCACCAACTTGTACAAACCTCAAACTTCCAGGGCAAAATAAAATGTTTTGGTCAAAAACTTATTCTTGTCTGACAAAATCAAATTTTGGCCTCAGATGACACACACAACTTAACAAATACACACTACTGCACTGCCCAGTGAACACTAGTGAGATCAATTCATGTAACACTGTAACAACAATACCGCTTACTGGGATTCAGGAATTAATTTGCAGCTCACTGTCTACTACACTATACAAAATAAATTTACAGATACAGTAAAATACAGCAATGATTTTTTTATTTCTTTTTTTCATTTTACTATTGTAAATTGATCTGGCAGTAGATATGTATGAACTTGGTATGCACCACAATATAGTATACTGTCAATTACAGTAAAACTAAACTCAGCATCCTCTGCACATTTGGCCAAATTTTATTACAGTATATAAGGTACTATAGCAGTGTATTGGTCTTCTGACACAAGACATTCATTTCTCAGTTCTGCAAAATACAGTATAACAAATGGCTACAGAGAAAGTGTGTACAACGGGTGTACAACGTGTACAATGTGAAAGGGTGTACAACGTGCTACAGTTTACTGTACATAGTGAAATTTCCCTCATCTAAAGTACTGGTAATACTGTGTAAGTTTAAAACCCCTGCAAACTATTCATTCATTGTCTCTCAGATTTTGACTGGTATGTAATCAGTTTTGCTACCTAATGTAGTCATTGTTAAATGCTTCGAGAAATGTGTCTTTGTTTTGAGAACTGAACGAATGGTTTGGGAAACTTGGCCAACTGAATCACTTATAATGTGTTAGCAATCAAGAAAAGCTAAAAAACATTTAGATTCTTACCTCGTTTCTGTGATCGGGATCTTCTTATTGATTTAATGTTACCGTTTCGTCAGATGGCAAAAATACCTTTATCCATGATGAAAGTGGAGTGGGCGGTCGGTGAATCAGCTCGCAAAAAATTATGAAAATTTGAGGACTTCTGAGTTAGCTGAGAAGCAGTAATTTTCCGAACATCGCTGTGCTTTTGACTCCCAAAGAACCAGTCCTTAAGAGTCATTTGTTAATGAAGCTGACTACACGGGGCGCGCTGTGTGCGCGTGCAACCGTCATGCAGCTTATTGAAAGACGTGTTTTCTTGCCATTATTTTGCAATACGCTGTCTTTTTTATGTCACCACATTGAAGCGCCACTGCTGAAATGCAGTAGTACTTGAAACACTGCTAACATTTATATTTTATTCTCTGATAATTTTGGGGTGGCAGATAGGGTGGCAAAGCTTTTTCTTAGGGTGGCAGTTGTCACCCCGTGCCACCCCGGTAGATCCGCCCCTGATCCCGAGGTTTACCATAATCAGCCGGATCCGGGCTGTGTCCAGGTGAGATAGAGGATGTGCGCCTAGACACAACGACAACGCAGCTCTGAAGTGTCAGCAGAGATTGTGTCAACTAGATCATCCCCTGTAAAGGCCTCATCGACATGACAGCCAGTGGCGCAGATCTTCAACAAACATTCCCATACCGGTGTGATGAATATGATCTTTGACTAGATGGAACTGTAATAAATACTTTGACTGTTGCGATCCTGATCGGACTTATGAAAGCTGTCTGAATCATAATCATGCACTGTTCGCTGTTGGCCAGAGGAGAACTGAGCCTGAGATCTTCAGTTGATTTCATTTAATTCTGTGGCTGAAGTCAGTTGTGTTTCTTTTTTCTTCAGTGATTCTGCTTGTTAACAGCAGGTATTCATCACTAAGTCTGAATCATCAATTAATTAATCACTTAATTATTGTCACGGTAGGAAATCCATTGTTTCCTCCGTGTCATGTTTTGTGTTGTTGTTGTACTCACGTAGTCTCCATGTGCTCGTTTGGTTGATTGTTGTCACCTGTGTGTTGATTGTCTCGCTCCAGCTGATCCTCATCTCCACTCAGCTACATATACTCACTCATCTCTCTGTCTGTTGTCAGATCCTCATTCATGTCTCCACTGCCTAGTTGGTTTACCGTCTTCCGTGTTCGTGTGCTGGATTGTATTCGTGTTGTCGTCTTCGTGTCAGTGTTCCGGTCTGTTCCTGGTTTCATCCATTGACCGTCTTCACCTTCACCTGCGACTTCACCATCCAGCTCTTCTCACGCCACCGTAGACCTTCGTTGCCATTGCCTACATTCTGGACTCTGATTTCAATAAACTTCTTCTGATTGCCTGCAATTGCTTCCTCCTCTTTTACCAGCCGTCACAGTAGGATCTGACCATCATGGAAGCAGCAGGCGATCGCTCCCCATCTCATCTAGAGGAGTTTTTGCAGAGAGCCGTTGATCGCATGGATCACCAAGACAAGGCGATAGATGAGATGGGTCGAGCTTTCCAAGCAATGGTGACGAAGGTGTCCGAGCTCGCTCTCCAGGCTCAGCGACAACAACAACCGCCACCCGCTGCGCCTCCCACGCCACCCACACCGCCGATCGTCTCCGGAGGGATTTCCCAGTCCGAACCACGCCTCCCCATCCCTGAGAAATATGCGGGTGAGCCAAGGTTTTGTCGATCATTTCTGTCTCATTGTTCTCTGCACTTCGCCCTGCAGCCCCGCACGTTTCACACCGAGGAAATGAAGGTGGCATTCGTCTTGTCACTACTGACGGGGAGGGCTGCCCTCTGGGGGACGGCGGTGTGGGAGAACCAAGACAGCTGCTGTGCCTCGTTCCACGCCCTTTCGGAGGAGATGAGACGGGTCTTCGACCGCTCCGTCGCCGGGAGGGAGGCGGCTAGACTTCTCACGGACCTACGTCAGGAAGACAGGTCCGTAGCCGACTATTCTATTGAGTTCCGCACCCTGGCGGCGGAGTGTAAGTGGAACGAAGAGGCGCAGTGGGATCACTTCCTGCATGGGTTGGCTGACCGCATCCAACAGGAGATCCGCGCCGTCGAGCTCCCCACTTCTCTCAATGGCCTGATCGACCTCACCATCAGAGTAGACAACCGACTCGACCAAGCCGCCAGACGGAGGGGGAGAGCAGTTCTCGCGACCAGACCGGAGGCTCAGCGTCAGCGCTCAGAGGTTGCGGTCAGCCCACCGGGAGATCTTGAACCCATGCAGGTGGGGCGAGCTCGGCTCTCCCGGGAGGAGAGGATCAGGCGGAGATCCCTGGGACTATGTTTATACTGCGGCAGCCAAGAACATCACATCCAGCGCTGTCCGGTAAAAGACCAAGCCCGATAGTAAAACGGAGGCTACTATCGGGTGGGATCTCTGCCAGGAAGACCTCATCTACATCGACACTCCTTCCGGTGAGTCTACGGTGGTCCACCCACGCACTTGATCATCACGCTTTGTTGGATTCTGGGGCAGAGGGTAGTTTTACCTGGCTCCAGAAACACAACCCCAGGATCGATTGGCGCCTCGGATCGGTGGTTAGCTGGAGCGAGGAGTGTCATTTGTCTTGTCTTTTGTCTGCTGGTGTTAATGTTTCTGAGTCTGTGTTTCAGGGGGAAGCAGTGGATTTGGCTAACGTGCCCGTGGAGTACCACGACCTGAAGGAGGTGTTCAGTAAGTCTCGGGCTGATTCTCTTCCTCCTCATCGTCCCTATGACTGTGCGATAGAGTTATTGCCAGGAACTTCTCCGCCTAAGGGCAAGTTATATTCTTTGTCTATTCCAGAGACGGCGGCCATGGAGAAATATATATCTAGTTCTCTAGCAACGGGGTTCATCCGCCCTTCTTCTTCTCCAGCGGGGGCGGGGTTCTTTTTTGTGGGAAAGAAGGACGGATCCTTGCGACCTTGCATTGACTACCGAGGGCTGAACAACATAACGGTAAGGAATACCTATCCTTTGCCGCTTATGTCTTCAGCTTTTGAGAGGTTGCAGGGAGCGTCCGTTTTCACTAAATTGGACTTACGTAATGCTTATCATTTGGTCCGTATCAGGGAGGGGGATGAGTGGAAGACTGCCTTTAACACCCCTAGAGGCCATTTTGAGTACTGCGTGATGCCTTTCGGGCTAACGAACTCGCCGGCAGTCTTCCAAGCACTCGTCAATGACGTGTTGCGAGACATGGTCGATCTGTTCATATATGTTTACCTGGATGACATATTGATTTTTTCTTCGTCTCTCCAGGAACACGTGCAACACGTACGACGAGTGCTTCCTGCGGTTGCTAGAGAATGGATTGTTTGTCAAGGCGGAGAAATGCGTTTTTCATGCACAGTCTGTTTCCTTTCTAGGACACATCATTTCGACTGAGGGTGTTCGCATGGATCCTGAGAAGGTTAAGGCTGTGGTAGATTGGCCATCCCCAGAGTCTCGCAAGGCCCTGCAGAGATTTCTGGGGTTCGCCAATTTTTACCGGCGTTTCATTCGCAATTTCAGCCAACTAGCCGCTCCTCTGACCGCCTTGACCTCCCCTAGTTTGACGTTCAGGTGGTCAAGCGCAGCCGAGGCTGCGTTTGCCAAACTGAAAAGCTGCTTTGTTTCAGCTCCCATTCTCGTCACCCCTGATCGCTCACGTCAATTCATAGTGGAGGTCGACGCATCAGAGGTGGGGGTAGGAGCAGTGTTGTCCCAACGCGCATCCTCAGACGGAAAGGTGCATCCTTGCGCGTATTATTCTCACCGTTTATCTCCTGCAGAGGTTAATTATGACATTGGCAATCGAGAGTTGTTGGCAGTCAAACTTGCACTGGAAGAATGGCGTCACTGGCTTGAAGGGTCGGGTGTACCTTTCATTGTATGGACGGACCATAAGAATCTCGAATACATTAGAACCGCCAAAAGACTTAACTCCAGGCAGGCTCGGTGGGCATTGTTTTTCGGTCGTTTCGATTTTACACTTTCTTACCGGCCGGGTTCCAAAAACATCAAACCCGATGCTTTATCCCGTCTTTTTGAGCGTTCCGATCGTACTGCTACTCCCGAGCCCATTTTACCGGGGACCATCATTATCTCCGCGCTCAGATGGGAGGTCGAATCGAAGGTGTTGACTGCCTTAGAAGGGGTAACGCCCCCGACTCGTTGCCCACCGAACCGATTGTTTGTGCCGGAGGGGTTACGGTCAGACGTTCTCCAGTGGGGTCATTGTTCCAGTGTTGCTTGTCACCCAGGGGTTAGTAGAACTAGGTTTCTAGTCAAGCAACGATTTTGGTGGCCTGGTATGGCTCGTGACGTCCACGACTTCGTCTTGGCTTGTTCAGTTTGCGCTATTGGTAAGACTTCCAATCGACCTCCAGATGGGTTACTCTTACCGCTGTCTGTCCCTTCGAGACCCTGGTCCCACATTTCGCTAGATTTCATTACCGCCCTCCCGCCCTCTAAGGGCAATACGGTGATTTTAACCGTAGTGGACCGGTTCTCGAAGGCGACTCATTTTATTCCCTTGCCCAAATTACCATCAGCCAAGGAAACAGCGGTAGCTGTCATTGACCACGTCTTCCGTATACATGGCCTTCCGACAGACGTGGTTTCTGACAGGGGTCCCCAATTTGTGTCCAAATTTTGGCGAGAATTTTGTAAATTGTTAGGAGCGACTGTTAGTCTTTCTTCCGGGTTCCATCCCCAGAGCAATGGTCAAACCGAGCGAGCCAATCAGGATGTCGAAAGGGTTTTGCGATGTTTGGCTTCCAATAATCCTTCGTCCTGGTGTCAGCAACTCTCAATTGTGGAGTACGCACACAATTCTTTACCAGTGTCATCTACGGGCATGTCTCCATTTAAGTGTAGTTTAGGGTACCAACCACCTAATTTTGTCAGTACGGAATCCGAGGTTTCGGTCCCCTCCGCACACGCACTAGTCCAGAGGTGTCACCGCACCTGGACCAGAGCTCGCAGAGCTCTGCTCCAGGCTAGGTCGCGCACCAAGGCTAAGGCCGATCGCCACCGGTCGAAGCCTCCCCGTTACGTCGTCGGTCAAAGAGTGTGGCTTTCTACCCAGAATATTCAGATGCGTTCCGTTTCGAATAAGCTTGCTCCCAAATTTATTGGCCCGTTTTCTGTTACCAAAATCATTAATCCGGTAACAGTGCGTCTTAGCCTTCCTCCGGCGTACAGGAGGGTTCATCCCGTGTTCCATGTGTCCAAAATTAAACCGGTTATTTTTTCCCGTCTTAACCCGCCTGCCCCGGTTCCCCCCGCCTCGTATCGTTAATGGGGAAACCACATATTTGGTTAATCGTATTCTGGACTCTAGACGGAGGGGACGCGGATTTCAGTACTTGGTGGATTGGGAAGGTTACGGTCCGGAGGAGAGAAGGTGGGTTCCTGCTCGGGACATACTGGATCACCGCCTTATTGATGATTACAATCTACAGGTAAAGCAGGCTGGGAACGTCAGGTGACGTCCTAGGGGAGGGGTACTGTCACGGTAGGAAATCCATTGTTTCCTCCGTGTCATGTTTTGTGTTGTTGTTGTACTCACGTAGTCTCCATGTGCTCGTTTGGTTGATTGTTGTCACCTGTGTGTTGATTGTCTCGCTCCAGCTGATCCTCATCTCCACTCAGCTACATATACTCACTCATCTCTCTGTCTGTTGTCAGATCCTCATTCATGTCTCCACTGCCTAGTTGGTTTACCGTCTTCCGTGTTCGTGTGCTGGATTGTATTCGTGTTGTCGTCTTCGTGTCAGTGTTCCGGTCTGTTCCTGGTTTCATCCATTGACCGTCTTCACCTTCACCTGCGACTTCACCATCCAGCTCTTCTCACGCCACCGTAGACCTTCGTTGCCATTGCCTACATTCTGGACTCTGATTTCAATAAACTTCTTCTGATTGCCTGCAATTGCTTCCTCCTCTTTTACCAGCCGTCACAATTATCTCATTAACTTTAACTCTGCTTCAATGTTACTTTAACACTATTTAGAGAGGGACCAAATTTACTCAGAGCAGAGTTGGTTTAAAACTAGATAAAACCTAGATATTATCACATAGAGACTGTACCCCGAATTAATAAAAACAAAAAACTTTCAAACCCATTTAATGGAAAAAAATTAATTGATGTTCAACAAATAAAAAATAGAGATAATAATGATAAACAAATGATAAAGCTTGGATTGTTAAATATTAGATCACTTTCTTCAAAAGCACTTATTGTAAATAATATTATCACAGACAATAATCTAGATGTGCTGTATTTGACTGAAACCTGGCTAAAACCGGACGATTAAATTACTTTAAATGAGTCCAGCCCTCAAGGTTATGATTATTGACACAATCCTCGACACAAAGGCAAAGGGGGAGGTGTTGCTGTAATTTATAGTAATATTTACAATATTAGTCAAAAGTCTTTCAAATATAATTCCTTCGAAGTGATGGTGCTTTACGTAACATTATGTAAGTTGACATTTGTGTTGGCTACTGTATACAGGCCACCAGGACACCATACAGACGTTATTAAAGAATTTGCTGATTTTCTATCAGAGTTAGTACTAGCTGCAGATAAAGTCCTTGTTGTTGGTGATTTAAAAAAAAAAAAAAGACTCATTGGGATTGGCATTTACGGACATTCTAAATTCTATTGGTGTTAGACAACACGTGTCAGGACCCACTCACTGTTGTAATCATACTTTAGATCTAATATTGTCACATGGAATCGATATTGACGCCGTTGAAATTCTGCAGCAGAGTGACAACATCTCAGATCATTATCTAGTCTCGTGTATACTACATTTAGTTAAAGAGGCTAAACTGCCTCCCTGCCATAAATATGGTAGAACCATCACTTCTACCACTAAAGATCGCTTTATAAATAACCTTCCTGATCAGTTTCATCGCCTTAGCATACCAGACAGCTTAAAAAACCTTGATGTTGCAACAGAAACTATTGCCTCTGTCTTTTCCAGCACATTAGATTCAGTCACTCCTTTGCGTTTAAAAAATATTAAGGAATTTAATCCAATGCCATGGTACAGTGAGCAGACTCGGGCCCTAAAAACTGCAGCAAGAAAAATGGAGCATAGCTGGAAGAAAACAAAACTAGAAGTATTTCGCATTTCATGGAGAGAGAAAATGATTGAGTACAGAAAGGCCTTAAAAACTGCTAGATCTGCCTATTTCTAACTCTTAGAAGAAAATAAACACAACCCTAGGTATTTATTTGATACAGTGGCTAAATTAACAAGGAATAAAGCTTCAACTTCTGATGTTTCCAAAGAGCACAGCAGTAACGACTTTATGAACTTCTTTACTTGCAAGATTGATAATATTAGAGAGAAAATTATAACCATGCAACCGTCTACTACAGTATCGTGTCAGACATTGCATTGTAGTGTCCCTGAGGAAAAATTCATTTCATTTACTGCTTTAGGAGAGGAAGAATTGTCTAAACTTGTTAAATCATCAAAATCAACAACATGTATGTTAGACCCTATACCAACTAAGCTATTAAAAGAGATGCTTCCAGAGGTCGTAGATCCTCTTCTTAATATTGTTAATTCATCTTTGTCATTAAGATACGTACCAAAAACTTTTAAGCTGGCCATTATTAAACCTCTTATTAAAAAACCACAACTAGATCCTAAAGAATTAGTCAATTACAGGCCGATCTCAAATCTTACTTTTCTGTCAAAAATACTACACAAAAATACTAAGGCAGTTTCATCGCAACTATGTTCCTTTTTAGAAAGAAATAATATCTGTGAGGATTTCCAGTCAGGATTTAGACCATACCATAGTACTGAGACTACTACTGCTCTCATTAGAGTTACTAATGATTTGCTCTTATCATCAGATCGTGGTTGTATCTCTCTATTAGTGTTACTGGATCTTAGTGCTGCATTTGACACTATCGATCACAATATTTTCTTAAATAGACTTGAAAATTATGTTGGCATTAGTGGAATTGCATTGGCATGGTTCAAATCATACTTATCTGACCATTATCAGTTTGTAGTAGTAAACGATGAGATATCATATTGATCACAAGTTAAATATGGAGTACCGCAAGGCTCAGTACTAGGACCATTGCTTTTCACTCTGTACATGCTACCCTTGGGAGATATCATTAGGAAGCATGGCATTAGTTTTCATTGTTACGCTGATGATACTCAGCTCTATATTTCTTCACGCCCTGACGAAACCTACCAATTCACAAAATTAATAGAATGCATAGCTGATAAAAAAAAAACTGTATGACCAGTAATTTCCTACTACTAAATTCAGTAAAAACAGAGATTCTAATTTTTGGACCAAAAACTTCTTCATGTAATAACCTAGAATATTGTCTAACACTTGATGGCTGCTCTGTTAAGTCTTCGTCGTGAGCTAGGAACCTGGGTGTGCTCTTTGATACCAATCTTTCATTTGAAGGCCATGTTACTAGCATCTGTAAAACTGCATTCTTCCATCTAAAAATATCTATCTAAACTACGACATATGCTCTCAATGAAGAATGCAGAACAGTTAGTTCATGCGTTCATGACCTCAAGGTTAGATTACTGTAACGCTCTACTGGGTGGTTGTTCCTCCCGCTTGATAAATAAACTACAGCTCGTATAAAATGCAGCAGCTAGAGTTCTTACTTCTTACTACGTCACTGCATTGGCTTCCTGTTAAATATCGTATCGATTTTTAAATCTTGTTAATTACTTAAAAAGCACTAAATAGTTTAGCCCCCCAGTACCTAAGCGAGCTCTTAATGCATTATAGTCCTTCATGTCTATTGCGATCTCAGAATTCAGGCCAGCTGATAATACCTAGAATATCGAAATTCAACTGCAGGTGGTAGATCCTTCTCCTATTTGGCACTGTGGAACAACCTTCCTAGCATTGTTCGGGGTGCAGACACACTCTGTCAGTTTAAATCTAGACTAAAAACGCATTTCTTTAACCTGGCATACACATAACACATTATATATTTATATTTTCAAATCCGTTAAAGGATTATTAGGCTGCATAAATTAGTTCAGCCGGAACTGGGAAAACTTCCTATAACACCAGATACTTGTTACATCAGAAAAAGAATGTCATCTATGTTAATATTAGTCTTTCTGTTTATCCCGAGGTTTACCGTAGTCAACCGGATTCAGGGCCATTTCCAGATGAGACTGAGGACCGGTGCCTTGACACGGCCACAACGCAGCCCTGTATCAGCAGAGATCGCGTCGACTAGATCATCCATTGTGAAGACATCATCAACACGACAGCCAGTGCCACAGATTCCTCAAAATTATAATCACGATTATTAATCATGTTTATTCTATCAAAAGAGTAATGTAACTATGGCTATTTTGCAAGTTCTTTACCAATCTACACTTCACCCAAAAGGCCTGTATCTGGCACAAAGACTTAAATTTAACCAACTATGATAACTTCGTTAGATGGTAAATCAATACAAAACATGGTTTTGTTGAGCGCTTTGTAATATGTATTCACATTAGATTTTAAAGCAACACAATTCGTTTGCAATAAGACAAACCAGATTCAAATTGCCCAGCAAATTCGTAAAGCAAAGAAAAATCATTTCTAGCTGATCAACATTATGAAAAATCGTAAAACCTTTAGGAACTTCAAAAGATAAAACAGCGAAATTCCTAATATTACTTCCAGTATTTCCAAATTATGTTCATTTTCATAGAGCGGGCCAATATCGTGACGATTATTTAAAATCAATCGAGAGAAGCAGATATCGTTATCGTGATAAAATATGATTAATCGTGCAGCCCTAATTTAATTTAATTTGAGTTGACATTTGATATTCAACAGTATCCTTGAGTATTTATTCAACAGTGCTTTTGATCTGCCTGCATTGACATTATTCTTTAAAAGGAAAAATTATATACCACTTATCAATGTAAAGCTGCTTTGACACAATCTGCATTGTAAAAAGCACTATATAAATAAAGGTGAGATGACAAGTCCAGGTTCAGTGTTGCAGGGACAACAATCCCGACCATCACAGAGAAACCTGTTAAGAGCTTAGGCAAGGTGTTTGACAGCACCCTGAGGGATGCAGCATCCATCCAGTCAACCTGCACTGAGCTGGACAGATGGCTGAAGTCAGTGGATCGGTCGGGATTGCCAGGGAAGTTCAAAGCCTGGCTATACCAGCATGGCATTCTTCCTAGGATCCGGTGGCCACTCCTTGTCTATCAAGTGCCAATCTCGACTGTGGAAACCTTAGAGAGGAAGGTCAGCAGCCACCTCAGAAAATGGCTGGGGCTTCCAAAAAGTCTAAGTAGCATCGCACTCTATGTGCATCGCAACAAACTGCAACTGCCACTCAAGTCCTTGGAAGAGGAGTTCAAGGTAACGAGAGCCAGGGAAGTGTTGCAATATAGAGACTCAAGAGATCCAAGGGTGGCAAAAGCTGGAATTGAAGTTAGGACTGGCCGGAAGTGGAAGACTGAGGGGGCTGTTCAACAAGCAGAGGCAAGATTACATCACAACAGGCTGGTAGGAGCGGTAGCAAGAGGCAGGGCTGGACTGGGTTCCTTTGCAACTCCCCATATTAACACCATCAAAGGAAAGGAAAGGCGTCACCTAGTCCAGGAGGAGGTGAGAGCAGTGATCAAGGAGGAGAGAGCCTGCAGGACAGTGGGAATGAGGCAACAGGGTGCCTGGATACGATGGGAGAACACAGTCGAGAGAAAGGTGACATGGGAAGAGCTGTGGAAGGCGGAGCCACAGCAGATCAAGTTTCTCATCCAGGCGGTTTATGATGTGCTTTCCAGCCCATCAAACCTTCACATATGGGGCAAAGTGGAGACACCAGCATGTCCACTGTGCTCCAAGCATGGAACACTAGAGCACATTCTAAGTTGCTGCCCAAAGGCACTGGGTGAGAGGAGATACAGGTGGAGACATGACCAGGTGCTGAAGGCCATCGCTGAAGCCATCGCTGCAGGAGTTGAGTGGGCCAAGCGCTCCTGCCTCTCCAAGAAAGCCATCACCTTCATCAGAGCTGGAGATCAGCCAAAACCAGCTGCAAGAATGCAGGCATCTTGGCCACTGCGAGGGACTGGCAGCTGTTGGTGGAACGGGAGAAGCAACTTAAGTTCCCCAACCATATTGTGACCACCACCTTAAGACCTGTAGTGAACAACAGACGTGATGGCACCAGAGCTTCACAACAGACATTCTTTTGTCCCACTTTGATTTATCAAAAGAATGTGATCGGACCCTCAACGTCAAGTAAACGACTATTGTAATCAGGACTGCCAAAGGTGGAAGACAGGAAAGATGACATCAACGGCCCATTGATGATAGGCTAATCTCATCACGAGTTGCCTTTGTTCACTTAGTTCAAGGTGCGAATGACCATGGACTCCTAGGGCTGCCAAACCGGTTCTGGCCAGAGCACAGCATGAACAAAGAAATGCTCAGAAAGGAAGACATTTTCTAAACATATTGGCTTGAAATCACCAAAAATGGACAGGAATACTGTAAGGAACATGTCCTATGTGTCCTTGTACTCATCCAGGAAACTGTGCACACACAGTAGAAACCACACCTGGAATAAAAGCCAATGCAACTACACCCACTGAGACAGAAGTGTGATACCTCAACCAATTCACATCAAGTTTGGACTCTACGAGTTCAGAAAACTGCCACAAGGACTTTGAGAAAGGTTTGAAAAAGAAATAAAGCATTTCCAAGGTCCTAAAGACATCGTCTTATTTAACTGTGTATTTTGGAACAATACAACAAGTTTCACAGGATGAAAGGTGGGCGTGTTAAGGGACGGACACCTGGAATGCTGTGACCCAATTACATCACCACATCAGGAAAGGTGGGGATTAGTAATCCCCTCCCCAACGAGAAGGAATAAAAGTTTTCTTAAGTGAACAGACCCTTGTTCTGAGTTTCTGACCTGACGAGGGAAAAACAACAGCACGACCAAGGTGAGACTCTTGCGAGTAAACCTTTCACCGCACGGATCAAGCAGCCAAAGTGCTTCTGCAGAGGACTTTGACTCCTGACCTGCATAACCCAAGTACCTCCAACCTACAGAAGATCCTACGGACTGACCACCATCTGACCTACAGTTCTCTGGATTACACAAAGACCTCCAGCACTCAGAGCAGCTCTGCAGCTGTTGGAAAGCAATCCAGTTTCCCACTGCACACGGAAGGATACCATTGGACAATGTTTCCCATTCCCGGACTGATCACCCGACCAAATGAAACGTAAATATAAGCTAACCAAACCTTTTCCAAACGCCTTGGCATTAGGTTGTTGCTAAATGAGATTGCTATTTGTGTAGAGACTGTTTGTCTAGGGTCAGCGTACATAGATAGATACATTAGACACGTTATCTGTATTCAGAGTAAATGCTTATTTACTTATTTTCAATACAAGCATCCAGAAAGACCAAATTGACTCCCTCATAGACTGCTAATTACCCATTCATTGCTTCGTCCAATCCGTTGCTCATCTACTTGACATTCAGTTTTGTTAACATCCATTTGTGTTGTAGTTTGTAGTTTCTGTTTGATTATTGATTCAATTTCAATTCAAACTCATTTTTCCTTAGTAGTTTAGTCATTTTCCTTCGTAGTATTTAGTGAGTGTGATATTTTACTCTTGTATATCTTTTTGTTAATAAATTCATTTTATTGCAAACTGTGTCATTCTTGTGTTGATAATCAGAGGCTCTACAAGCTCGCCCGAATCTCACTAAATCCTTCAGATTGGTCAGATGATAAACTTCCTCCAATTTATAAAATATTAATTCAGTTAACAATCTTTCATGATTGTTCTTTATTGTCAAGGTGAGATTCCTGACTGGTCCCCCGAAATATTGGAAGGAATCATCTGACTCAATATTGATATTAATACAAAATATTAATATTCATATTTAAGACCAAAAATCACTACATTTGTGGCGCCCTCCTGTGAGACTAATCCAAAATCACTACAGACCAGATGTTGTTCTCTTCTCTGAGTCCACCAAACAAGTAGTTCTGTTGGAGCTAACAGTCCCTTGGGAAGACCACCTGGAAGAGGCCTTTGAAAGGAAGCTTGCCAAGTATGAGGGACTGGTCAGCAGGTGTTAACAAGCAGGATGGAGAGCAATGTGTCTCCCAATTGAAGTCGGAAGCAGGGGCTTTGCGGCCCGATCCCTGTTCAGAGCCTTCTGTTTGTTAGGCATTGATGGAGGGAGGAGGAGAAGAGCCATCTACAACATCACCGAAGCAGCAGAGAAAGCCTCAAGATGGCTATGGCTCAAGAGAGGAGATCCATGGGGGCAAAGTAGTTAGATTTGCCAACCGGACACAAGCTGGGGTCTGATCAGCCTCAGCTGGGTCGCCTGGATGAGGGTGTATGATGTTGAAAGACCCAAAACACCCGATGATTCCAGGAACATCACTGAAGAGGTGTCCAGTAGCTTCATGAGGTGTATTCGCACAACCTCAACAGACTCAAACACACAAAATGAGTCAGAGACACGTCCCATGCGAGTGAAGGTGGAGCCTCAGCGCACCCCTCCTATTACATTATCATCACTGACCAATGGTAGTACGAAGGTGTTTTGCAGCTGGAGCGAAATTTTCCTGAAAGTTCGCTTTGGCAAGCCGTTTCGAACATCCAAAAAGAACACTAAACAAACTTTGTTTTGGCCTGATTTTGTTCAAAATTACATCACATCAGTTCGTTCTTCAATTTTGTTTGAAGTATACCGGGGCCTTTAGTTTATTCCATCAAAGTATGTGGCCACGTGGAAAAGCAGAGACAAAGAGACCCATAGAAAACCCTCAAAACAGACTTTCCTGCATTAATTTATAGACAGCCTGTTCTATAAATGAACATGCATATTTTATGATAAGAACCAACGGTTAATGTAAACTCACCTATAACAAGTTTGTGTCTATGAGTTTGTATTGTTTGTGCAGGAACACCCAAAGTGATGTGCAAAAATTGTAACATACACCACTATTTCATTTACTTTTACATTTAGTCATTTAGCAGACGCTTTTATCCAAAGCGACTTACAAATGAGAGTAGTAGAATCAATTAAATCAACATGAGAACAACAGTATGTAAGTGCTGAGTGAAGTCACAGTTATGTCAGTAAAGTGCTCATAGCGAATTTTTTTATTTTTTTTTTTAAATAAATAAATACACAGATAGGAGAAGAATATTAGTCAAGGTAAGTGCTACTACTACTGGGTCAAGTGCTGACGAAAAAGATACGTCTTTAGCATTTTTTTGAAAATGGCTAGAGACTCGGCTGCTCGGATAGAGCGTGGTAGGTCATTCCACCAGCCAGGAACAGTCCCGGAGAAGGTCCGTGAGAGTGATTTTGTGCCCCTATGTGATGGCACCACAAGGCGCCGTTCACTTGCAGAACGCAGGTTTCTGGAGGGCGCGTAAGTCTGAAGTAGTGAGTTAAGGTATAGCGGTGCAGAGCCAGCTGTCGTTCTGTAAGCAAACATCAGAGCCTTGAATTGGATGCGAGCAGCTACTGGCAGCCAGTGCAGACTGATGAAGAGAGGAGTGACGTGCGCTCTCTTCGGTTCGTTGAAGACCAGTCTTGCTGCAGCATTTTGGATCAGTTGTAGAGGCTTGATAGTGCATGCTGGAAGGCCAGCCAAGAGAGCATTACAGTAGTCCAGTCTGGATAGAACAAGAGCTTGGACAAGAATTTGTGTGGAATGTTCAGATAGGAAGGGTCTAATCTTCCTGATGTTGTACAAGGCAAATCTGTAGGACCGGGTCGTTGCTGCAACATGATCTGTGAAGGTTAGACCATCATCCATCACCACTCCAAGGTTTCTGGCTGTCCTGGAAGGAGTGATGGTTGAAGACCCAAGTTGAACTGAAAGGTTGTGATGAAGTGTTGGGTTTGCACCGATCACAAGCAGTTCCGTTTTTGCAAGGTTGAGTTGGAGGTGGTGGTCCTTCATCCAGGCAGAAATGGCTGTCAGGCAGGCTGTGATGCGACCAGCAACCGTCGGATCATCTGGAACTCTAATGAATGCTAAATAACAACTGTTTATATACTAAGCTGGCTTTGACCACGCCTTACTGACCCAGAGCAAACGAAACCAAACGCGATTTGCCACGTGACCTCAGTAAACAAGCAGTAAAGCAACTATACAGCACTAAAATCAACTAGAAACAACAGCAAAACACTTACAGTATGCAGATCCTCTTGTAGCTTCAATGATTCTCTCTAATGAATGCTAAATAACAACTGTTTATATACTAAGCTGGCTTTGACCACGCCTTACTGACTCAGAGCAAACGAAACCAAACGCGATTTGCCACGTGACCTCAGTAAACAAGCAGTAAAGCAACTATACAGCACTAAAATCAACTAGAAACGACAGCAAAACACTTACAGTATGCAGATCCTCTTGTAGCTTCAATGATTCTCTCTCACAGCAGAGAAGAAGTGCTTTTTGAAGTTTCGTACGGAGTGAAATCTTATCACATGAAGTACATTATATTGCATAGCACACTACATGATACAGACCTATGCATGTATCAAATTCATTATATCAATGTCTTTCAAGTGTTTTTCCCTTTTTACTTAATGATTTCTTGAATTAAAAAAAAAAAAAAAAAGATTTTGATGATAATTTTCTCTATGACTCTGTACCATTGTCGCACAACGTTGAAAAAATATATTTTGGGATTTTTTTTTTTTTTTTAATCAATAAAATGTTCCCAAATTAACCAAAAAATTATGTGGAATATTTTTTTTTTCATGTGCCATCAACGTGTGCAGTGGAGGGTTAAAAAGGTTAAAAACCCATGTAAATGATGGAAATAGGGAGGACAAAAATGAAATTAAGGGCTCGTCTGCTACGATATGAGCAAACAGAACAGGGATAAACTTACCCATATAAGGTGTATGATGTGCAAAGCTTCTTCCCATTGTCACATCCGTTTTAGAAATCTGATCTTTCAGTTGTATTTAATCACTTTTCACTCTATATTAACGTTTTTATCCTTCCGTGCAGCTGTCTCTCTGTCTTTCTCTCATCTGCCTGAATGCACAAGCGTCTCATGTGTTCTGAGAGCGGCAGCCTCGCGGGCGCTGCCTGGCTTACATGAGACTCAAGAGTGTGTTTCTATTAATCACACCAAACATCTTTTAAGCTTTAAAAGTATCTCATGTTTTCAATTGATTGAACCATTCTAACGAATGTATTAATAAACAAACTGGCAAGCTTTAAAACATGTACAAATGATGAACCTGCGAAACCAAAAGTGAATGCATGAGCGAATGATTTCTTATGTTGGCATGCCCTCAGTTGGGCAGAACTGCTCCTCTGGAGGCACATTTACATGAAATCAATGCAATTCAATGGGGAAAAAATGAACTCTGATCCGTTTAAAATAAATATAGCACACTGCTACACATTGGGGCCCAGGTCTGTGAAAAGTTTGGGGCTTGTAGCATTAAAGCTCTAGGAGGAGTAACAGTCATAAAAAGTAGAATATCAATATTTTGGCTTTCCAATGACGTATGCAACCTTCGAATGCGACCTCCAAAGGACGCAGCCTTTGAAATGAGACACAGCTATGTGTGTCTGATGAAGTGAAAATCAGTGGCAGGTGTGATGGCTGACTGATTGCAGGTGGAGACCAGAAGGGATGCTGGGAAATGTAGTTTTTTGGTGACTTGGTTGGTGACTGAGAACTGTGACTGGCTGGTGGCTAAGGATTGTGACTGACTGGTAACTGAGGATTGTGAATGTCTTCAGGTTTATTAAGGCTACATGCAGGTGAGGTTATATCAGGATTGGAGCCCTAATGCCCTAATGCCCTAATCCCTTCAAAGGGTTTGCCCTCCGGAGTGAGAGCTTCGAAGGGATGAAGGGTGTACGGGTCAAAAAAACTCTTTTTTTTGGAACGCACTTCTGCGTCATCTTAACGAGACAATCAAGGAGGAGTAGATTGTGCAAGCTGCGCCGTTTGTTTAACGTTAGTTCATTTATTTATTTTTGGTTTATTGCACCATAATGTATATTGTGTCTATGTATTTGAAACATTTGAATGGACTGATAAAGGGAGCTGTAAAGTATTTTTGTTGAAGTACAATGTCATTTTGACCATAATAATAACTCGTATAAATATTACAGTAGTAGGCTATAGGAAAATACTATGCATACATTTATAGGTAGAATCAAACTCTTATAACCTCCTTTACCCATTCTGTGACGTCAAAGAACTTACCTGTGCAAAGGATCATGGGGGCCCAAAGTGTCCATCAGTTGTACCCTTCGAAATCCTTCATTCAGAAGGGCCCTTTGAAGTGGCCAGTTTTGAGTACTTCGGTTTGGAACACACCAGTGAACTGTGAACTACGATTCAGTGAATTGTGAACAGGTGCGCATGCCAGAAGGGAGCGCGAGTGCATGGAAATATTAACGCGAAGGGCCTTGCATCACCAGTGCAGACCACCATCAGAAGCTGAAAGCACGCCTGGCCTCTGCAATTTACCTGACTGATTTTGGTGAGTGATGGTTTCAATCATTTTAAACGTGCCCTAGAACATATTTTTAAAATATGTAATATAAGTCTAAGGTGTCCCCTGAATGTGTCGGTGAAGTTTCAGCTCAAAATACCCCATTTTACATTTGATTCTGAGTCAAATGTAAACAGTTTGATGGTGTTCCATGGCTAAAGCTAACATTACACACTGTTGGAGAGATTTATAAAGAATGAAGTTGTGTTTATGAATTATACAGACTGCAAGTGTTTAATAATGAAAATAGCGACGGCTCTTGTCTCCGTGAATACAGTAAGAAACAATGGTAACTTTAAAGGTGCTCTAAGCGAAGTCACGTGTTTTTAGGCCAGAACATTTTTTGTCACATAGAGCAAACATCTCCTCACTATCCGCTAGCTGCCTGTCCCCTGAACACACTGTAAAAAACACGGTCGCTGTAGTCACCACAAGCTCCGAAAACGGCAACAAAAACAAACTGGTGCAGAATGGACCTCGAATCATAATAAACATGCTCCAGCCGATAACCGACAAGCAGCGTCAACACGCAAGCTACTTACATTTTAAATGCGCATTCATGACGGTTTCAGGAAGCACGGAGGGGAAGGACTAGCTAGCCTCTGTTTTGTTTGACAACACAACGAACGTCAACAGGAAGTTACTCTACCCAGGATCACTAGCGGTGCGTTCCAAACGGGATATATCGCCCTCCAAAGGGCACTTCGGAGTGAAAATAATCATGGCCGCCATATTGAAGGGTCGTTCCAAACCAAAGTGCTCAATACTGGCCACTTCAAAGGGCCCTTCGGAATGAAGGATTTCGAAGGGAACAACTGATGGACACTTCGGGCCCCCATGATCCTTTGCACAGGGAAGTTGTTTGACGTCACAGAATGGGTACAGGAGGTTAGGAGTTCGGATTTTAACTATACAGGTATGTATAATATTTTTCTGTACTTCTGTAATATTTATACGAGTTAGATTTGGTACATTATTATGGTCAAAATGACATTGTACTTAAAAAAAAATACTTTACAGCTCATTTATCAGTCCATTCAAATGTTTCAAATACATAGATACAATATAGCCTACATGCGGTAAACCTAAAATAAATAAATAAATAAATAATAACGTTAAACAAAAGGCGCAGCTTGCACAATTTATCCTCCTTGATTGTCTCGTTAAGATGACGTTGAAGTGCGTTCCAAAAGAACAGTTTTTTTTACCCCTACACCCTTCATCCCTTCGAAACTCTCACTCTGGAGGGTAAACCCTCTGAAGGGATTAGGGCATAGGGATGAGCCCTTCCGAATGGAACGCAGGGTTAGAGAACCTTTAACCACATTTAACAGTACATTAGCAAAATGCTAACGAAACATTTAGAAAGACAATTTACAAATATCACTAAAAATATCATGATATCATGAATCATGTCAGTTATTATTGCTCCATCTGCCATTTTTCGCTATTGTTCTTGTTTGCTTACCTAGTCTGATGATTCTGCTGTGCACATCGAGACGTTCTGCCCTTGTCTAATGGCTTGAACATGGGCTGGCATATGCAAATATTGGGGGCGTAGACCCTGACTGTTAAGTAACAGTCGGTGTTATGTTGAGATTCGCCTGTTCTTCAGAGGTCTTTTAAACAAATGAGATTTATATAAGATCGAGGAAACAATGGAGTTTGAAACTCAGTGTATGTCTTTTCCATGTACTGAACTCTGGTTATTCAACTATGCCAAGGTAAATTCAATATTTAATTCTAGGGCACCTTTAATATTTTCAGGTATATCCAAGTTAAGTTACCCAGGAGCTCTGTTGACATAGACTTAGCTAACGTTAGCTACAGCTTGATGAATTGAGTCATTGAACACAGCAGGAGAGAACACAACGTTAGCCAGCTAGCTAAAACTTCGGTGGAAAATTATTAGCTAACGCTACAGTTTTTGAGGAGGTAGATTTTGAGGTGAGGGGACTGACAAGGCAGAAGGTAAAGTGGTCCACTGTTCTATCAATAAGCAAACCTGCCAACCTGTACGCAATTTGTATAGCGGATAAGCATTTTATATTAAGAAGTATTCTGTTAAGTTGACTCAAAAGAAATAAGTTCACATTTACAAATGTATAAATATTAGTCTTTAAACATGGTTCAAGGTAATCGGTATCCCCAATCAAAATGAGTTAACTTCCATAGAATTATTATAGTATAACATATTGGAAAGTAGATTACTGTAGGAAAACTGTAAATTAACAGTAAACAGTTTTTTTTTTTTTTACTGTAAATTTGCAGGGCAGTGATAATCCTAAACAACAGAGATTAAATGCGCGTAAATTACTTCAAAATAGTATTGAAATGTATTTTTCTGGCATGTGACGTTATATATTAGACTGTCCTAATCTAATAAGTCAGAGTGAAAATACCCCTCTGCTTAAAGCTTAACAGCATAAATCATTTAAAAGAATACAGCAATATTTCATATAAGCCTCCTTTAAAAATAATATAGGCTCCTATCATTTGAATTATTATAAATCATAACTTCGATAATCAAACTTACTTGAAATCCACTTGTAACAAACACTGAACTTTGGTGCAGAGGATTGCCCTTCAGTCACTTCAGCTTCCTTCTGTAGGTTAATGCAAAAAGACTTTCTTCCGAAAGTCTGAGGTGAGAGTGGGGGGTGATGGGGGGATTTTGTGGTGAATGAAAAAACACAGATGTGTGGTAGTTATATGAATAACTGAAAGGCAAAAATTATATGCTGAATACATATTCATGCTGTACAGAATCACTGTAAAAATTGTGCTGTAAAATAACAGTAATCTACTGTCAACTGTATTTGCCTGTAATGTACTGTTAAATTACAGCCCTCTAATGTAAATCAACAGCTCTCCTTTTTTTACAGTATGACACCATAATACTACCATGTAAAAAATCCATTTCATTTGGGAAACCAATTACTTTGAGTTTAAAAACTAGTATTTATACATCGTTAGTACTGTGAACTTACTTCATTTGAGTCAACCGAAAAAGAATATTTCTTAACTGCAAACAATTAATGTATGAAATAATTAAAAACATGTCTTTAACTCATCTTTGCAGTTTGTCTAAACAATAGCACACATATATGTGTTAAAGTGCTTAGCAAACAGCTTATCACTGCATCAGAAGCTACACAGTTACTGCAGCATAACCTCAGTGTTTTAACCTCTGCTCATCGCTGACTGAAGCACATTATCTACTCTGCAGCATAATGGTAACCCCCAAAATGAATGAATTAAACAAAAAGATCTCTCATATATCATCTTGTACAAAAACACATAAAACACTTCAGTTCAATATTTACTCTCCTTATTAGTTATTGACTTTGCATACCTTTTTCTATTAAAGGATTAGTTCACTTTCAAATAAAATTTTCCTGATAATTTACTCACCCCATGTCATCCAAGATGTCCATGTCCTTCTTTCTTCAGTCGAAAATAAATTAAAGGTGTCATAGAACGCCTTTTCACAAGATGTAATATCAGGTGTCCCCCTGAATGTGTCTGTGAAGTTTCAGCTTAAAATACCCCATCGATTTTTTTTTAAATTATTATTCAGTTTTTTTAACTGCCTTTTTTGGGGCGTAATTAAAAATACGCCGATTCAGAGCACGTCCCCTTTAAATGCTTGCGCTCCCGCCTCCAAGCTTGCAACTCTATAATACATTGCATAAACAAAGTTCACACAGCTAATATAACCCTCAAAATGGATCTTTACAAAGTGTTCGTCATGCAGCCTATCATTTCATGTAAGTATGGTATTTATTTGGATGTTTACATTTGATCCTGAATGAGTTTGATAGTGATCCGTGGCTAAAACTAATGTTACACACTGTGTGTAGAGATTTATAAAGAATTAAGTTGTGTTTATGAATTCTGCAAGTGTTTAATAATGAAAATAATGACGGCTCTTGACTCCATGAATACAGTAAGAAACAATGGTAACTTTAACCACATTTAACGGTACATTAGCAACATGCTAACGAAACATTTAGAAAGAGAGTTTACAAATATCACTGAAAATATCATGATATCATGGATCATGTCAGTTATTATTGATCCATCTGCCATTTTTCAATATTGTCCTTGCTTGCTTACCTGCATAAAGTCTGTTGATTCGGCTGTGCACAGCTACAGATGTTAATACTGGCTTGTCTAATACCTTGAACATGAGCTGGCATAAACAAAAGTTGGGGGCGTACATATTAATGATCCCGACTGTTGTGTCACAGTCGGTGTTATGTTGAGATTCGCCTGTTCTTCAGAGGTCTTTTGCACAAATCAAATTTACATAAGGACGAAACAATGGTGTTTGAGACTCACTTTATGTGATTTCCATGTACAAAACTAATTATTTAACTATGCTGAGGTGAATTCAATTTTCAATTCTGGGGCACCTTTAAGGTTTTTGAGGAAAACATTCCAGAATTATTCTCCTTATAGTGGATTTCAATGGCCTCCAAACTGCTGAAGGTCAAAATTACAGTTTCAGTGCAGCTTCAAAGGGCTTTAAATGATACCAGACAAGGAATAAGTGTCTTATCTAGTGAAACGATCAGTAATTTTTGAAAAAAATATAAATGTATATGCTTAATATAAACAAATGATCACCTTCCAAGTGGTTCCGCCAAAAACGCAATTTTGTATTCTTCAAAAGCTTACGCTGTATGTCCTATGCCTTCCCTATTCTACTTATGGAAAAAATGGAACTGGCGCCGCATTCGTTCAGTTAGTAGAATAGGGAAGGCATAGGACATACAGCAAAAAAAAACAAACAAACAAACAAAAAAACAATTTTTTTTTGTCTGTTTGTGCATGAACAGATTCATCTAAAGCACCTGCCTTCTTAAACAAGTTATGACAAGGCTGAGTGATGTCCTTGATGATGTTTTTAGCCCTTCTCAAACAGAGAGTCTTATGAAGGTGTTCAAGTGATGGCAAATCAATTCCAACAATGTCTTGTATTGTTTTTTGTTTTTTTGTTTGTTTTTGGCAGTTTTGGTACAGCTGCTATACCAGGCTGTAATATAATTAGTCAAGATGCATCTATAGAAGTTGATCAACAGCTTTCATTGTTCAACCCCTGTAT
This sequence comes from Chanodichthys erythropterus, assembly GCF_024489055.1. Taxonomy (NCBI): domain Eukaryota; kingdom Metazoa; phylum Chordata; class Actinopteri; order Cypriniformes; family Xenocyprididae; genus Chanodichthys; species Chanodichthys erythropterus. Next base: position 35,555,659 of record NC_090237.1, read on the forward strand.
ATTATGGAAAGTTGTCATTTCAACAACAACAAGAATAATAATAAACTTTATTTTTTATGTAGTGGCTTTAAAGCAAGTTTCTCAAAAGGCTGACACAAAACAAAAATATATAAAACATATTAACATACAATATCAAAATAATAAACTAAAAATCAAATAAAAGCCATTCTGATAAAAATGTCTTAAGATAAGACTTAAAAGAAAATGAATCTGTGCTTCTCTAATATCAGCTGCTAGTGCGTTCCGCAGTTTTGGAGTGTTGTGGAAAATTTCTTAATTCCTTTACTGAGAATGTAATGAAACTGTAGTACAATCAGAGTTCGTGGGGAAGGAAGGGGACAGGGTCGGCTTTTAACTGCTGACTGAGCTTTATTCAATAAATCAAAAATGTCCAACAGAAAAGCTGTGAAACGCACAACACCAAAACAAATAATCCACAAAGGGCTTTACTCCAGTCTCGGTATACACAATCCACAATGGACTTCACTCCAGCAGTGTTGTTGTGCACCAGCGGTTCAGTCAGCAGTTCCCCTCTCTCTCACACACTCCTGCTTCTCGCGGCGTTTTATCCTGTCTCCGCGCCAATTACTGGAATGAGAAACAGGTGTTCGTGATTTACATTTAACCCGCTCACTCACCAAGGATCTCCCAAAGCTCTCTCCTGTTGCCGACCTCGCTGAACCACGCGCCCAATCACACACTTCTTCGGGTTGGCTGTGAGTACGGCTCCTCTCAGCGACCTCAGGATGGCCCTCAAATGCTGCATATGCCGCTGCCAGTCATTACTGAAGATAATAATATCATCCAGATAGGCAGCAGCATATGCACCATAGGGCAGCAAAATTTTATCTATGAGACGCTGGAAGGTAGCCGGTGCCCCGAACACCCCGAACGGAAGGGTAACGAATTGGTGTAATCCGAACGGCGTCGTGAAAGCTGTCTTTTCTTTGGATAATAGCGACAAGGGTATCTGCCAATATCCCTTTGTTAAGTCCAGTGTTGAATAAAATCGAGCCGTACCTAGCCGGTCAAGCAATTCGTCCACCTGCGGCATTGGATGCGCGTCGAATTTCGACATTGCATTCATCTTGCGATACACACAGAACGGAACTGAGCCGTCCGTCTTGGGGACCAAAACTATTGGGCTTGCCCAGTTACTGCTGGACTCTTCTATTACTCCCATTTCAAGCATTGCCCCTAGTTCTGCCTGGACCACCTTTTTCTTGTGTTCAGGCAACCTATACAGCCATCTGCGAACCACCACGCCTGGCTCTGTCTCGATGTGGTGCTGAATGAGGTCTGTATGACCCGGTAGGGGAGAAAACATGTCAGCAAACTCTGCTTGCAACTTAGTCAAATCAGTGAGCTGGGAGGGCGAGAGGTGATCTCCCCCTGGGGCCAGTGCGAGGGATTGTTTTTTGATGTTCGCCTCCGGCCCGAGATCATCCTCTCCGCTAATCACCATCGTCAGCATCACTGATTCTGCCTCATTCCACTTTTTAAGGAGATTGAGGTGGTAAATTTGACGTACTCTTCTCCTATTAGAACGTATCACCTCAACTTGCTGTGTAACTACAAACAGTCCTTGCCACTTTGCAAGTAATTTCGAACTTGAAGTGGGGAGCAATACAAGTACTTTATCTCCCGGTGAAAATTTGCATAAATTAGTCCCCCTGTCATACAGCTGGCTCTGTCTGTGCTGGGCTTGCAACAGATTCTCCATAGATAGCCGCCCCAAAGGGTGGAGTTTTGTTCTCAAGTTCAGCACATACTGAATTTCATTTTTGGCCTGAGATGGTCCGTCCTCCCAAGTCTCTCTCAGGACGTCCAGTACCCTGAGGGGCTGGCGTCCGAAGAAAAGCTCAAAGGGGGAAAACCCCGTGGAGGCTTGCGGGACTTCTCGCACTGCGAATAACAGGGGTTCTAACCACCTATCCCAATTTTTTGCGTCCTCTTGAGCGAATTTACGAATCATGGATTTAAGCGTGCGATTAAACCGTTCGACCAGCCCGTCCGTTTGTGGGTGAAAGACGCTGTTACGAACCGATTTAATGCCCAACAATTCGTAAAGTTTGCGTAATGTATGTGACATAAATGCCGTGCCTTGGTCAGTGAGGATTTCTTTCGGAGTAGTTTAAACTAAACAGTGCATCCGCAACACTCTTAGCGGAAATGTTGCGGAGCGGCACTGCTTCGGGATATCGCGTTGCATAATCTACAATGACTAATGCAAAGCGATGCCCTCTCGCTAACCGCTCTAATGGCCCGATGAGGTCCATACCAATTCTTTCGAAGGGGACCTGCATTAATGGGAGAGGGCGCAAAAGCGCTTTTGGGGTGGCCAGTGGATTTACCAACTGACATTCACGACAAGACGTGCACCACCTGCACACATTCTTGTGAATGCCTGGCCAAAAAAATCGGGTCATGAGGCAATTTAGTGTTGCCGTTTGTCCTAAATGCCCAGCCATTGGATTAGAATGAGCCGCTTGGAAAAGCATTTCCCTGTGGCTCTCTGGAACTAACAATTGGGTCATATCCTCCTTTGTCTGAGTGTCTTGGGTCACTCGATACAACCTATCTTTTATGATCGCAAAATATGGATAAGAAAGCGGACGTCCAGGCTGGAGAGGCTGACCATCAATGGTACTGACCTTTTCATATGTGTGTTTTAGCGTCTCATCATGAGACTGCTCCAGGGGAAAATCATCGCGATCCGAAAGAATAAGCCTTCCGATTTCACTCTGTTCCCCTGAAGCTGAACTCACTGGTCCCTGATCAGTCTCTCCCACCTGCATTCGCACCTCCTTATCCAGCGATTTTTTTCCCCCCAAGAGGCATCCGAGCATAAACACCCCAATAATTTATTAAATGCAGGCCAATTCGTTCCCAAAATTATCGGATGCCGGAGGTGCGGGTTAACTGCCACCTCAACGCTATGCTTTTGACCCCTGAATTGAATAATGACGGGCACTAACGGATATTTCACCACATCCCGTGCACACACCGCACCTTAACCAAGCGGCCTGTATCCATGCCCCGGACGAAATCAGGCGTTGATGAACAGAGGTTTGGTTACATCCTGAGTCCACCAAAGCCTGATAGGTACCCCCCTTGATACTCACAGGTATTTGGTACCAGCCAGCTTGATCAGGGGCAGCCTGCGGGTCATCCGGGACCCGGATCAATGTCCCGACCTCCATCACTGGACACCTATCCACAAAGTGCTCCGGGTCCCTGCAACGCCAACAGGCCGGCCCAGACTTGCCCGCAGCTCTTGTGGCAGAGTGCGGGTTAAATGGTTGGCACGGAGAGAGGGGAGAAGGAGGAGCGGGGTCCGGCCCAGCAGCAGAGAGTCCCACCCCCCTGTCCCTGTTCAGTTCCACCCCGTCCCCGGGGCGGAACACGAGGCGGGCCTGGCGTATGAGACCTGGGAAGGAGGACAGGCTTAGAGAGAGATGGGGAAATAAAAGAGGGAGAGAGAGAGGTAAATGGTAAGGGATTGCCGACCCCTTGGCATGCCACCATGTGGTCCTCCGCCAGATGGATGACTGAGTCCAGCGACGTGGGGCGGTGGCACTGGACCCACTCTGCGGTTTTCTTTGGGAGCCGAGTGATGAACTGCTCCAGTACCACACAATCGATGACCTGGTCCACGTCGCTTCCCTCAGCCAGTCGCCATTTGCGGCACGAGTCCCAGAGCTGTTGGGCCATCACGAAGGGCCAGCCGGACTCTCACTCACCAAGGATCTCCCGACGCTCTATCCTGTTGCCGACCTCGCTGAACCAGGCCACCCTCGCCATAGAAACAAACACTCGTCTTTGTAAAATGTCTTTGTATCAGCATTGAATAACCTTCTTGCAAGAATAAAATCAACAGAGTTCTACAGAGAAGAACGCCCTTACCCAGTTTCTTATATACCCCTCTTATTGTTCCTTGTTACCCCAAATCAATCATTTTACCATATACAGATCAGAAGAAAAAAAAAGAGAGGTGACTGTCTCTACAAAAGCATTTTCACCCTTGCCTCTCTTCCTTTGTTAGTTTCAGAAGTGCTTCTTAAAATACAACAGCATAAGCAGTAATTTTCCACTGAACAAGCTATTTGAAATCAGGGTTGCCAACTCTCACGCATCTGGCGTGACACTCACGCTTTCAGCATCAATCTCACGCTCTCACGCACACGCAAGAAATGTCACGCCAAAATCCATTCTTCTCCCCTCTCAATCCGTTACTTTCTGTTGATGACTAGACCACAGTGTATTAATGACAGGAGAGGAGTTTAAGGCCCACAGCTGTTACATCTCCCTACAACGTTCTCACTGCAGTATTCTCTGATCGTTGATTGGCTGAAAACCTTGCACCTGATACGTCAGTTGCGTGTGACAAGTTCAGAGAGAGTTCGGAGCATAGGTTCGGAGTCGAAGTCGGCACGTGAAAGTCCAATAATCCTATCTCTGAAAGTTTGGAAGACAATCAAGGTAAGCAAATAATAAAATGGTGAGCCTTGTCACTACAGACGTAGCCTTGCCTAATCATTCTGTGTGCCGAGACTAAGTTACAGACTTCAACTATAGTTGCAAATGTTGTCTGACGTGCGTTATGATGTGGGCTAGCTAAATTGCTCAATAAAAATAGTCTCAGGGTCCGAAATTAACACCCGCCAAGCGCCAAATGCGGGTAGATTTTCCGTTTGGCGAGCAAATCTCAAAAGGCTATCCGCCACACTGGCGGGTTAATGTTCATACCAAAATATGAAATTTTCAGCGCGCACGAGCAGAGGGAGAGAGAGAGAGAGAGAGAGAGCCCCGGCCGCGCGCGCGCACTCAATTTACAGAGCGGCCAAAGCGTCAATCTTCCCCGTACTTTTTGACAAGCGTCTTTGACAAAGCGGCCAGAGCTTCTTTGCAGCTCAAGTCGGTGGCGGTGTGTACGTACAGTTAACGCTCTATTTGTTGAGGGCGCTGAGGAAAAAGGATATGTGGTTACGTAAGTAACCGAGTACGTTATATACGTTCTGTTATATAACATATGACAACTTTAGCACATTTATCAGCTATACATTCATTCAGTGTTTTCCATTAATGACCCTCTGCTGCCGCCACCGTTTCATAATGAACTGAACATTTAAAACATACTTTGCCAACGAACTAAAATCGAAACTGTGATATGGCTTTGTGCCTTTATAAAACAGCAAAAGACAGCGATTAAGTATATATACAGTCTCTCTGTGCTGCGTGTTTTAAAGAGAAGTGAGCGCATTTGCGCACGCGATCAGCTGGTGATCTGGTGATCAAAATAAAAGCTCAAGGATATCTTTTAAAAAGAAATGAGTACAAAAGTATTGTAAAAAAATGTTTGAACCCTTTTTAATGTCCAGGTACAAGTCAATGCTGTTTCTTTGTTCAATTTGCACACTGTACATGTGTTGAAACTCTTACTTTTGAGTTTCCAGAGTGCACCAGATTGATGCATTTAACCTTAAAATGTACAAAATTTTCTTCCGGGGGGGCATGCCCCCGGACCCCCCTAGCGGAGGTACATCCAACAAAGTTTTACAGATTACAGTGTCAAATAATGTACATTTTCATACGACAACAAAAGCTCCTTTCATGTCATTAAAGCTATTATTAGAAAATTGAAATGTCTTTGGACAAATATAGATTTGGAGAATATAGAGATGTTTACAATGTCTGGCTCCGCCCCTGTCAGGTAACAAAACTGACAAAAAATAAAATAAATCATTTCACCCCAATTATACTAAAACATGGACTGACATTGATTTTTAAAATTAGGGTTACCAAACATTTTCTCCATGCACACGCGCAAACTGATTTTTTTTTACAAAGTCTCACTCCAGCCAAAGTCCCAAAGTTGCCAACCCTGTTGAAATGTCACAAAGAAACAGAGAAAACAAGAATCAATGCATCATTTTATAAATCAAGAGAATAAATGATAAACAATAAAAATATCCCACTACAGGAGCAATAAAAAAAATATGAGTGCAAAGGCCAGTTGGTGGGACAGACTAACAATAAGTTTCGGTGTGTGAGGCATTAATGCCATGGGTAATCCAACAGATGAGATTTGTGACGTAGAATGAGTGAAATAATCACATTTAATAACACACAGACAACAATAACAAATATAGCTGCAAGCAGCAATTCGGGGCCAAGCCCCAGAAGGGGCAGTAGCGCAATACGGAGCAGGAAGAGCAAAAACAGCAGAAATTGAATGTACATGCAAAACAGCTGGTTCAGAAGGACAGGTGGAAATGAAATGAAAATCAATAGAAGTTCAGAGAATGAACAGGGAATGAACTAAAAACACTTGTATCTCATTCAAGAGGAATAAAGATTAGTACAATGCTTATTTGGATAAAAAAGGTATCAAAATGACTCATTACACACAATTGTATAAAGGAACCCCACACAGGATTCGAACCCACGACCTCCGAGTCCAGTGTCCATTTCTCATCTCATTGCACCACTGTGCAGGTGAATGTTGGCACACCTGCCGAAGTTCATTAGTTCATGTGAAAATGAACTCAAAATGAAGAATTTTTATAAAACTGCACTGAATGTTATATTTAATAACTACTTTAGATCATTCTGCAGCTCATCATGCTGTAGCGCAATACAGAGCAGGAAGAGGAAAAACAGCAGAAAATGAACAAACATGAAACAGCTGGTTCAGAATTACGGGCGAAAATGAACTCAGAATGTACATAAGCTTAGATGAAAATGAACACAGCATGAAACAAAAAGCATTTATTTCTAATCCAAGAGGCAGTAAAGGAATCAAAACACACTATTTCATAAAACCGCTCCACCTGGGATTCGAACCCACTATCTTGGGGTGCAGAGCTCATCAGGTAACTGGCTTTACACATTGAGCTACTTGAGGATGCACATTCAACAATCTGTGGAAGAGAACTTTTAGTGTAAGAAAGAATTTACAAAAAAGCATTACTTAGCATGCTAACCATATTAGCATGCTAAGCTAACTTAATGCTAATGAAGCTCATGGTTAACTTGATAGCTGAAGAGCCACATTAAAGAGAATGACAACTGGTTAGCATGCTAAGCAATTAGCATGCTAAGCTAACTAGCATAAGACAACAAACACAAGCAAGGTCACATTCAGAGATGAATATCTTGGGAATGGTAGCGAATATCAAAAATCCGTTCAGTCATTTCTGTGCGGCTCGGTCCAAAGATCACCTGAGCTGATTTTGGACAAAATTGGACAAAAATTGTAGGAGGAGTAGTGAAAAAATGGAATACTGTACTTTTCAAAATGGCCACTACTGTACTGGGTGGAGTCTTAATGTAAGATATTGAATGTGATCAGTATGAAGAGAGGAATCATTTTTTTCTGGAACAAAGGGTTCAAAAGTTATAACCTTTACAAAAGTGAATATTTGAACTGGTGGTGGCGCTATAGACTTAGTCCTAGATACTCCAAAGTTGGTCAAATTACTTTTAATTACTATCACTACAAGCATGCCAAATTTGATAATTTTCCTTCTTATGGTTCATTGATTACCATACAGGGGGAAGAAGAATAACTACGAATTTGGACATAAAGGAATTGCATGTGATAGCTTCAGATTAGACCAGTTTTAGGCAGAATGCCTAGAACAGACACAAGTTCTGCATCTTTTCCTGCCACAGTACCTCATGCGGTCTGGGCATGTGTCACACTGAGTTTCGAACCCACGATGCAGAGCATTCGGGATCCGTGGCGTAACACATTGAGCTAATCAGCCATGCAAGTTCATCAGTATGCTAAGCAGAGGTTTCAGTGTGAGAAAGAGTTCACAAAAAAAAAAAGCTTCATAGCATGTTAACCATATTAGTATGCAAAGTTATTTAATGCCAACTAAGTTTTGGTTAACCTGTTGACTGAAGACCACATTAGAAAGAATAGCAATAGTTTAGCATGCTAAGCAATTACTGTGCTAAGCTAACTAGTATAAGACAAAAAACACAAGCAAGGTCACATTCAGAGATGAATATCTCGGGAATGGTAGCGAATATCAAAAATCCGTTCAGTCATTTCTGTGCGGCTCGGTCCAAAGATCATCTGAGCTGATTTTGGACAAAATTGACCAAAATTTGTGGGAGGAGTAGCGAAAAAACTGTTTTTGATTTAATTCAATATGGCAGACAGGTACATTTAAGGAAAATGACAAATGACACATTGTCGGAATCGGCATAAGCCAGGGAATAAAATGACATGAAGCATACACATTTTGGAAAGTGTTTTCAAAAGTTATAAGCGTTTTTGAAATAATCATTACATCTGTGGAACAGTAGGTGGCGCTGTGCTGAAACTTCTCAGGTACCTTCACGACCTTCTAAAGGTCATACATACCAATTTTTGTGAAGATATGTCAAATTGTTTAAAAGATATCGCAATTTATGACAAAATTCAAAATGGCGGACACGTGATTCATCCAATATTGACAGAATCGGTATCGTCGGATTCGGCATGATCCAAGGAATCCATAGACACCAAGATCTTGATTTTCTGACAAACTGTTCAAAAGTTATTGGCCAAAATAGCCATTTTTCATATCTCATGACCTGTAGGTGGCGCTGTTCCCAAGTTTGGCATAGACCCTCAGACCATGGTTCTGATGAAGGGTACCAATTTTTGTTTCGATTGCTCAAAGTTTGGCCGAGATACAGCCTCTATACTAATTTTGGGTCGACCTCGTTAACTTCGTGACATCATAACCTTTGAACAAAGATGAATAAAAAAAATCTGTTCAGTCATTTCTGTGCGGCTCAGTCCAAAGATAATCTGATCAAAGATTGGACAAAATTGGACAAATTTTGAAGGAGGAGAAGCGAAAAAAACAAATACTGTACTTTTCAAAATGGCCGCTACTGTAATGGGTGGAGACTTAATGTAAGAAGTTGAATAGCATCAGCATGAAGAGACGAATCAGATGAACTAAATTTAATTTTTCTATGACAAACAGTTCAAATGTTAAAACCGTTAGAATGTTGAAATTTTGAACTGGTGGTGGCGCTATAGAGTTGGTTCTAGAGACTCCAAATTTGGTCCAATCACTATTCATGAGCATCTCTACAACTGTGCCAAATTTCATCATTTTCTCATGTTCTGTTGATAGGGCTGCCATAGACTCCCATTCGGGAGGAAGAATAATAATAATAAAAGGGAAAACGTACAATTACAATAGGGGCTACAGCCCCTTCGGGGCTTGGCCCCTAATAATGCTGCATGAGTCCAAACTGAGGTGGAAGAGAAGAGGCTATGGAGCAGGATGAGGAGCAGGCAGAGGGAGACACCAGTTATATACCAGGGAGGAGACGATGGTGGGAGGAGCCAGAGGATGACCCAGAGTAGAAGGCCAACGGTGGTGCCGATGGAGAGAGGTGACTGAGGGTGATGGTGGAACCGGAGGGAAGACGCTACACCACTGAATCAGACTGTTCTAAATTCTCTATTAGTGTGTTTGGATGATGTTAAATCCAGGCTTTCCAATGCACACTTTTATTACTGTATGTCTCAGCTGGATTGAACTGCAATTCCTTTAATTATGACATATCTAAGTCACCAATTTCTCACTTAGAAGTGGTGCAAAATGCAGCAGCAAGATTTCTGAAGGGACAAAAAATATTTGCTCATGTTACTCCCCTTCTGTGATCTGTACTCTGACTGCCGGTTCATTACTTAATTGAGTTTAAAATTCTGCTGCTTGTGTACAAATCAGGGCTTAAAAAAAAAAAAATCAGTTCACTCCGAGAATCAGCATTTTAATGTTTCTGTTAATGCTTTCCTTTTGTAACATTATGTTTGATTAGAAAAAATACTGGTTAATAACATTATTTTAAATTTTTTTAAAACCAGAGATTGTATTGAACTATATTATAAGAGATTTTGACTAACCTCATAACTCCGGTGGATCCTCAAGCAGTCATCAAAACCTCAAAAAGTTGCTCCATCCTCGTCAATCATGAATGAAGTCCTGTACACATTTTGGAGACCATCTTTTGTTACACACAGTGGTGGACGAAGTACACAAATCAAGTACTTGAGTAAAAGTACAGATATGTATAATAAAATATTACTCAAGTCAAAGTATTTAGTGCTCCTTTTTTTTAAATTTAACTTGAGTGAAAGTACAAAAGTACTTGATTTTTAATGTACTTAAGTAAAAAAAGTAATTGATGAATGTTTATTTTTTAATTTTATATAGGCCACTTATTAAAATTACAATTTAATTTTATATTATATATTTTATATAATCCTATTGCTCAAAATAATTATGAATTTTTTTTTTTTTTTTTGTTGTTTGTTTGTTTGTTTCAAATAGAAATCATGCTTCTTCCACGATTCTGAATATACAGCTAAACAAAATAGCCTATAATTATTTACTAGAGGACAAAATATTAATTGCTGCAGACTATTTAATTTAATTTAATTATTTAAAAAACGGGTTTGAATGAATGTTTCAATGACTCACTCACAACTACTTCACTTGTTTCATTAGTGGATTAAACAATGTTTTTGAACAAATCTTTTGAATGAATCATTCAATGTCAAATCCATTTTAACAGTCACTTGTCGCCTCCCAGTGCCGTAACGATGTAATTGATACATCCGTTATTTGAAGCACCAAGTTAGATTTAAAATGTGATTTGATCTGTTTGAATCGAGATTACGTTCTTTAGACACATTGATGTGGACGTGTCAGTGGGCTTAAACAGATCACCCTTTACAGCAGATTTAGTTCAAAAACAACTGACAGTTGTGACCTAAATATGATTTTCAGTTACAATAATTAATCCTAAAATTCAACATTAGTACGCTGACTTACTTTTCACCATCAGTCGCGCACGCACTCAGAGGATCCCACAGTTCTTGGCTAATTTTCAGATTTGTAAATTCATTCACTGGAGAGTCGCTCTGAACGGATCATTGAATCAGTAACTTGTTGACTCGATTACAGCTGCAATACGATCAGGGCTGGTTTCCCAATAACAATGTATCTTAGCTCTTAAGAGCGCTTTCTACGAGCGAGGTTACGAACGCTCGCTGCAATTCCACGTGCGTTTCCCAAAAATGCCCTTAGCATGAACGCGCGATAACGCGCTCTACGTGCTACTTAATAGTCGCTGTCCGTTTCTCAAGTGCTGAATATTACCTTATAAAATCGTATCCTTTAACGTTTAACCTAATAATCGTCACCTGATGTGGTTTAGAATAAATAAATAAATAAATAAAGATACCTTTCAAAAAGATTAAATTAATGTTCTTCTGGAGGAGGTAGAGCTAAACAAAGACGTAATTTTCAGACGATTTCTTTAAGCTATATATATATATATATATATATTTATTTATATATATATATATATATATATATATATATATATATATATATATATATATATATATATATATATAAAATAGGTCATTTTCTTTTCCATTAATGTGAAATAACTGAACATAAACATACAAGCTTGATAAAACTTCATTTTATAAGAAAATTTCAGATGGCACTTAGAGGCTTTTGCATCTGAAGTCTTCATATATATACACACACACACACACACACACACACACACACACACACACACACACACACAGTCAAACCACAATTTATTCAGAGACCTTGAACATTTCATTCATTATTACAGATTATTCACTATAGTTTTTTTTTTTTTTTTTTTTCCAAATAACACTTTAGAAAAAAATTGTCAGGTCAAAGTGTCTGAATAATTTTTGGTACATAAATTAACTATAGTGTCTATATTTAACTTAAATTAATTATTATATATATATATATATATATATATATATATATATATATATATATATATATATATATATATATATATATATATAAACAGTGTGAAATCAAACTGTGATTCAGTGTTTTTGAAGTTAATATCTAAACTTGTTTATGTTTTAAAATTTAGTTTGAAAAAAGTCAGTCACTTCAGAAACACTTGGAAGAACTCCTATAGTATTTCATAGAGCTTTAGGCCATGGGTGGTAGGCCTATATAAAGCCTATATAAAGGGTATATAGGGTGACAGTAGTACAAATTATGTACTTCATCTAGCCAATTTCTACAGGTGTACAGACACATTTTTTATTGCAGACATGTTTTATCAGCACTATTTATGACATCATGTGTATTTTTATTTTTTTATTTTCTTCCCTTTTCTTTTCATATTAAACAACAAAGAGTATTTAACAGGAATAGTCAAAACCTTAGCTATGTTATACACACTGCACTTGAATAAAGGTGTAATATGCCGGTTGTCCTGTAGGTGACCTCATAACTCTGTCTTCTTATGATGCACTTAGAGCTTCACGATTACTCCTGAGCACTCGTAGATCTACGATCATTTTCAAGTGCTACTTAAGTTACGATGCTTTTGGGAAACAGACCTTAATATTAAGATCACTCGTACGATCGTTTTTACGATCAACTTAGGCTTACGATGCTTTTGGGAAACGCAGCCCAGTCCAATTCGCGAATTAATTGTTGATGTGATTTGTGAACCGATTTAACAGGATGATTGAAAAGAATCAGTTTGTGCACGAATCGGACAGCGCTTTTGCATCTCTGAGCATTTGACGATTTCTTCAATTTAAAATAATGAGTAACGACATGTTTTATGAAATGTAGTGGAGTAAAAAGTATGATCTTATGCTTTGGAATGTAGTGAAGTAAAAGTACAAGTTGCTGAAAATAAAAATACTCAAGTAAAGTACAGACACTTGAAAAATGTACTTAAGTACAGTAAAAATACTTAGTTACTGTCCACCACTGGTTACACAACTATCCACCTAGGGCTGGGGAGCAAGTAACAAAGTAAGAAAATAAATAAAAATAAAAATAAAAAACCTTGGAGAGAGAACCAGGGCAATCCAACCTCCGTTCCAGAGTCAACACAAACACCAATTCAAATTAATATCTTTTAATTTGAAAAGATAAAGATTGATAATCAAAAACAGTAATCTCAAAGTAAGAATTAACAAACATGTGGGAAACAAAGACTTCAGGGGAGGCCATAATAACAAACAAAACCAAACTAACTAACCCAAGAATATTTATAAATTACCTAGAAAAAGATCATCCAAAATTAAGGAACATAAAACTTCTCTTTTTCTCCTGTTTATGTTCAGACAGGAAGAAAGGGAAGTATAAACAAAAATGGCACCCTCCCCCTACACTCCCTTAAATCAAAAAGAACATAAAGTAGGCTACTAACAAACATAGCTAACATAAGACATAAAAATAATTAAAAGATGTTAAGCAACTTCAGTTCTCTTTCTGTTAAGGAACACAATGGTCTTCATTGCCTGCATTGACCCTCAAACATTATAGTTGTTGTTGAGGCCTGGAAGAATTTGGTTTGTGTTGTTTAAATGACAAGATACTGTTTTTAGCACTGCAAAACCAAATCCACTTTGCAGCTCTTCCAAAGGATGAGGTCTCGTACTCGAATTGATATGGCAAAACAGACACCATTATTACTGTTCATATCACTGTGTATCAAGTGCTGAGAAGATTCAACACATAGATAAGTGAATGTTTTTTCTTTGTCTGCTTCATCAGTTTCTTATGAAGAAGCCACTCAGGAGGTTAATGTGTGTGTTATATTAACAGTCCTGTTTAATGGAGTGAGTTGAATGAATCAGAGTGAATTGCTGGGCATGTTAGCAGCTAGCGAATATGCTATTGCACTTATGCTGCAGCAGTAAGCAAACAATGTAGCGCATAATGATACAGGAATAAGCTTTGCTGAAATCTTCAAAATGAAATGGGCTTTCGCTTTTGTATTTGCATATTAAATGGAGCTACAGCAAGTTGTGCACAGCAGCAGCAGCAGCATACAACTAAATCAAACTGCAATATCAACAGCAACAGAACACTAGCTAATGTATTGTTAGACACTGACTTGCTAAATGAGTTAAGAGTCATGTGTTGGCTAATGAATTGATCATGCAATGACATTATCATGATTACGCAAACAATGCATTCACCTGTTGACATATGAAGCACACGAGCAGCTGCATTCAGGCAGAGAAATAATTGGGTGTAAGCTTTTTTCATAACTACAAGATGAACAGCTTTTTATGCTAATCAGATATCTTATAGTCACCTATTAGTAGGTTTAAGATAAGTGACATCACTGCTGTCACGTAATAATTATAACATCATTTCAACTTACCTAGAATGTGTAAGACAGTTTTCCAGGTATTTCAAGAGCACCCTAGTTGATGCTTTTTATATTTGGCAAACGTGCACCTATATCTGTGTTAGCCCAGATAGCATGTAGTAATCGGCCCGAGCTCGGCTGCCCCGCGGCGCCTGCGGCTCAGACTCGGTGTCTGTGTATGTTAATCGGGCCGATTGTGGGTCGCAGCTCACTCTGGATATTATTGTTTCTGTTTGCGGAGCATTTTGCAACAGTTGGCAGTGTGGCCGATCATCATGGACATTCTAAATTGGACTGATTCTAAATTGTGGCCATCCAAGGTGTTTCTATCAGTCAGAATCACTCACTCAAAACGCTGGAGTATTTGCCTTAACAGACATGAATGGGAGAACATTGTGCAGCGTGGACAGCTCATTGATGTAGCAGCGCTTTCTGAGATAGTTACAGGTTGAGTTCAGTGACTGTTCTGTGTTTGTAGGGAATAGTCTTTAGAATATAGATATATAACTTCACTCCTTTGTTATGTTTGTGCCCTTACATAACATGAGACAGACACTTAGATCGGAGCTTAGCTTGAACAACACTTTACTGCGCCATTGCAATTATTACATTAAACACTAGAGAGCGCAAATGCAGAATACCCTTTTAGTTAAAGACTCAATACACAACAGTTCCTCCCCTCCAGCCTTGATGTACTCACTTCAAGGTGCACCTAATTACATTGAACACAAAGAACATCAGTATACAGAACAGTCTCTATCTTTTCTTTTACAAGACAGCAAAACAGCAAACAGCTTATTGAGCTATGTCAACAATTATGACCATTATTTTCAAACAACTACTCTTGCTTTTTTAAATTTTTTTTTATGGCATCTACCAGCGTGTATACAACTACAAGTCAAGCCTGTTAGGCGGTCTACAAACACGCTCAGGATAATGTCTCTCTTTGGACTCCACATTTTGGGGAAGAGATGGTGAGCAGGACGTTCCACAATTTCTGGTCTAATCACCTCAGTGGCTATTGATGGAGCCTCTGCTGTCATTATGGCATACTCGTCTGAGCATTGTGTGGTTTCCACACTCTCTGTGGTGTTTTTAGGAGAGTTGACCTGTGTTGTGGTTGCATCCAAAAGCGGATCAATGTGTCTACACCAAACCATGTTAGAACCCACTCGTATGGTGTAAGTGATGGGTCCAGTCTTAGACAATATTGTACCAGGTTGCCACTTTGGGTTTGATTGTCTATAATCTCTAGCAAGCACATTTTGACCAACTTGCAGGGCCCTGAGTGCAGATCGTTTCGGATTTTGGCTACACTGCTTGGTTTGCACATGTCGCCGTAAGTCAGGTTTAAGCAAGTCTAGACGTGAGCGAAGACTTCTTCCCATAAAGAGTGTGGCTGGAGACTGACCTGTGGTCAAGTGAGCTGAGTTCCTATAGGCCAAGAGAAAGTTTGCAATCTTTTCTTGCAGTGGTACTCTCTCTCCTCCCATGGCTTTCAGAGACTGCTTCAGGGACTGAATAAAGCGTTCAGCCAGGCCATTCGTTGCAGGGTGGTAAGGAGCAGATGTAGTGTGCTTAATTCCATTGCCCTTAACAAATACCTGGAATTCCTCTGAGGTAAACTGGGTACCATTATCGCTGACCAACTGCTCTGGCAAGCCAGTGCGGGAGAACAATGTGCGAAGCAGTTCAACAGTCTTTGTGGACGTAACATTTTTGACCAGAAATACCTCTGGCCATTTTGAATATGCATCCACTAATACCAGGAACATTTTGTCAAGGAAAGGTCCCGCATAGTCAATGTGGACTCTCTGCCAGGGACTGGTGGGAAATTCCTGCACGTGCAAAAGGGCTACTTGTGGCTGTCGTTGAATCTGTTGACACCCAGAACATGTTTTAACTAGGTCTTCAATTTGGTGGTCTAGTCCAGGTCACCAAACATAGCTTCTTGCCAGACTTTTCATTTTAACAACACCTAAATGTCCTTCGTGTAGGGCAGAAAGTGCTCTGGCACGCAGCTTGGGTGGCACGATCACTCTGGTGGTACCCCACATGACACATCCTTGTGTTATAGAAAGTTGTTCACGATGGCTTGAGTAGACAGGTAGCTGGGGTTCACCTTTAGCTGGCCATCCTTTCATGGTCAGATCAAACACCTTGGCCAATACAGGTCTCCCGTTGAATTTGTCTCCTGTTGAATTTGAGCACTCGTGACAGGCAGGGGTTCCATTTGAGTGATGTGAAACATATCCCTGTCATTCTCAACCTCCTCTAGTTTTTCCTGAGGAAGGCGTGACAATCCATCTGCATTGCCATGGTATTTTGTGCCTTTGAACTCGATTGAATGATCATCACCACCAAGAAATAATGCCCAATGCTGTAGTCGTGCTGCTGCCATCACCGGAACACTTTTACTGGGGCTGAAAATAGCTACTAAAGGCTGATGATCAGTTATCAGAGTGAAGTGTTTTCCGTAGCGGTACTGATTAAACTTCTTGACTCCCCATATCAAGCTTAGAGCCTCTCGATCGATCTGGGTGTATTTGCATTCTGCAGTAGTCAAGGACCTAGATGCCAATGCGATTGGTCTCTCAAATCCATCAGTCATTTTGTGAGACAATACAGCGCCTATTCCGTATGGCGATGCATCGCACGCAAGACGCAAGGGGAGACTAGGGTCATAGTCTGTTAACACAGTCTCTGAAGTAATCAATGCTTTAGCTTCTTTAAAAGCCATGTCACACTCTTTGGACCACATCCACTTGTTTTCCTGTTGTAGCAACGCATTCAGTGGATGGAGCACTGTAGACAGATTTGGCAAGAATTTATGATAATAATTCACAAGTCCAAGAAATGAATGGAGCTGGTTCACGTTATCTGGCCTTGGTGCCCTCAAAACAGCATTGGTTTTGTCTGGAGATTTGTGAAGGCCATCCTTGTCAATTTGGTGTCCACAGTACTCAACTGAGTCTTTTGTTTGCCCTCAGTCCATACTCTGCAACCCTTTCAAGAACAGCCTTTAGGTTTGCTAAGTGGGCGTCATCGTCGTGGTCAGTGACTATAATATCATCTAATTAGCACTGTGTGCCTGGAATCCCTTGCAAAACTTGATCCATGGCTCTTTGCCACAGCACTGGTGCTGATGACACCCAAAAAACGAGTCTGTTGTAGCGGAAGAGACCCTTGTGTGTATTTATTATCAGGTACTTTTTTGAAGAATCTTATACCTCCATTTGTAAGTATGCCTGGGCCAGATCGATTTTTGAAAAAGCTGTCCACCCGATAGTGACGCAAAGATGTCCTCAATGCGAGGCAATGGGTACTGGTCCACCTGCAAAACTGGGTTAATTGTGACCTTGAAGTCACCACAAATTCATACCTCACCACTTTTCTTAACAATTGGAACTATAAGTGTGGCCCAGTCAGTCCAGCTTACTTTAGACAGGATTCCTTGGTCTTCTAGTCTCTTTAGCTCAGTCTCCACTTTTGGGCGTACTGAATATGGCACAGGGCGTGCCTTGTGAAACTTTGGCTGCACATCACTCTCAATAGTAAGCCTTGCCTTCATGTGCTCTAATTTTCCAATGCCATAACATAACATGAGACAGACATTTAGATCAGAGCTTAGCTTGAACAACACTTTACTGCGCCATTGCAATTATTACATTAAACACTAGAGAGCGCAAATGCAGAATACCCTTTTAGTTAAAGACTCAATACACAACATCCTTTTACTTACGAGTGGGAGAAACTGCAACATGCAATATGGCGTATTTAGTCCCACCTTCTAAGTAAAACAGCTATTTGCTGTTTGGTAAGTCTTTGTGTCACTACAGCTGCCATTAGAAGCTCCGGTTCCCATAGAAACCTGAGACTCGCTCTACTATGTAATTCATTCGCTGTGAGGTTCTGAAGTGACATCATAACATGGATTCACTATCAAATTTGCTTTGGGGCTACAGCAAATATCATACTTTAGTGCAGCAGCAATTCAGATTGCATGTAGCCAAAATATAACAGCAGCAACATATATAAATTCCGACGACAATGTTAGAGATTTTGCTAGCAATAAGTAGACAATATTTGAAAAAAAAAAAAAAAAAACTTAACTGCCTTTGTGCAGCAGCAGTATGCTATGCTAGCAAATCACAGCAGCATGCATATTCAGTAGGCTATTGCATGAAGTTAATATCATTAATAGCAGAATTGGCAATCTATGTAGTTGTGTAAGCGTACAGTGAAAAGTGTTGTGATGGTGAACTTGTTGTGACAGACCCATGTAGGGTCTGCATTGGAGTGTACGCTGTGACAGCTAGAGGCTGTTCACACTGGACATGACAAGCAATCATGCAATTCATTTGTATTTTGTGTCAAGTAGCGTGAGCGTATAAGGTAGGTCATAATAGAAATGTTCAATGTACAGCTTGACCTATTATGTGTTTTATCGATTCATCGCGTGGTGGCGTAGACAGAGTACAATAAAATAGGCTTTGCTTACATTTTCGCTATTTTACCGCATTTACAACAATTCTAATTCTTTTTTCTTCATCTCTATCACCACTAGTTAATTTCTATGGGCTTCGATAGCCCAGACACATTTTTAGCCAAGTCAGTAGTTTTAAGCTATTTGGTCAAGTGACCAGGTACACACAGTAATAGTACACTAGTGTTAAGCCATTCGCCAAAGCAGGCCCAGGCACGCATAGATAGCAAACATGCTTTCAGGAACAGAAGCAGTAGATATGTCTTGGTGATAGATATGCATGTTTTTGGGGCAATATTATTTTCATCTTTCTTCTGCTTTTGTGGGGGGGTCATTCAAGCATATTAATGTATAGTAACAGTATGTTTCCATGGTCACAGCAGCATCACATTTGGCTGTATTGACATCTCTCGTTCCAGCTTTGTTGGAGTGTTATTGATATATGCTATTTGTGCAGCAGCACTAGGTCTTACTTGCAGCAGTGTATCAACATATGTATTGGCAGTAGCAAGTTCATGTACTTGCTCTCCAGCATCAGAAATAATCAGTAGCAGCAATAATCTACAACAACAGCAAAAATCTAAAGCAGCAGCAATTCAGCAGCAGCGTAGCAGATCTATTCTGCCAAGACCAAATACGTTAACATTGTCATATCCATTACCATGCTAACAATCTTCAGAGAGTTGTCATGACTGAAATTAGTAAATTATCCCCTGGTTTCAGAGACAAGGCTTAAGTTAGTCCTAGACTAAAATGCATGTTTGAGCTGTTTTAATGGAAAGCAACTTGTACTGACACATCTTATAATATGTCACTGCCATTGTTTTGTTTCCAGCTGTAATGTTTTTTTTGTTGTTGTTGTTTTTTTTCTAGAGTATGTTTATAAAAGCTACTTAAATACCCTAATTGAAATAAAGCTTAATCCTGGCTTAGCCTAAACCCTGTCTGTGAAACCGGCCCTTTATTTATTTGTGGTAGGCCTTGAATTAAAAACAATAATACTGATCTCTTTTCACCCCATGACTTACTATACCGATAAAACAAAACAAATTTAAAAGCTTGTTTTCAATGCCTTGTCTCCATTTCTTACCATTAAATTAATGGGATGGGATATACACATACATTTAGCTGTATATATACAGTGCTGGGTAGATTACATAAAAAAATTGTTGTCAGTTACTGATTTAAATGAAAATTGTAATTAGTAACATTTGTCACATATTGTTTGTGTTTTTGTTTGGTGAGTTTAGTATATAGTGTATAGTCCCCATGCTCTTGGTTGCTATGGTTCCTTATTAGTTGATCAGTCCCACCTGATCCTTCTTTTACCTCTTCATCTAGTGTATTTATATTACACTGTTTGATTCAGTTCTTGCTCTTTTCTCATCTGTGTTGATTTGATTTTCAGTTCTCCAGCATGTTCAGCTGATTGTTTTGCTTTCTATTAACAAATATACCGCTTGCTGTTAGATCAGAGGTCTATGTTGATTCGCATGATAATTGGCTTGATACATTTACCTGACTAATAATAAATAGTTACATTTGAATTTATTCTGACTTACTCTGAAATTATTAACTCTAGTAGATTATGTTAAATCCATAATGCCACAAATCTATGCTCTGGTTAATAACGGACTGAAATACAGCTTAGATAAAGCAGAGGTGCACTCCGTCTGATGTTTTAGAGCTCTGACTAACACATTGGAATTAGTTATGTATACTTAGACTGTGTAGGCTATTACATTCGGTTTAGAACAAGAGAGTGTTGCAAGACCAATCTAAATAGGACTGAGCCTCAGAATAATCTTAAAATAGTGTTTCAGTGTATGTGGGAAACCAACATGATTATATAAAGTTACCAAAAGAGGAAGCGAGGTCGGCTTGGTTCTATGGTAATGGTCATGGCCTTTGGTTAAAATAGTCTTGCCATAATTCAGTGTGTTCAGATCTATGTGGACCAAATAATGTTTTATTAGAATATTAGTCACCTCTGTTGAATGACATATAGTATAATTGATTGACAGATTGAATATATTCAATCATCAGTCATGCTTTCTTTTTTCATTATTTTATTCATATACCATAAAAAAAACATAACAAAATCCACCACCAAACCTATATTTCCAAAAAATATATGATCAAATTGTCTCATTATTACCCAAATATTTACATAAAACCCATCCAGACTAGAACCCCAATCCCCTAGCTATCAAACCATCCGTTTAGACCCCTAGACCACACAATTTCTAACTTTCATTATTTATACTTATACACTATATATGTAACGATCACCGTCTGTTCCTGTCACTCCCCGGACTACACTTCCGACAATTCTCCCTGTCAGTCACATGTTCACTCCACACCAATCACCTGTCGCCACATACTGCCATGCTCACACTACTCACTAATCACCACACCCAGCTGCAGCTTGTTACCTGGACTATAAAAGGACTCTCACTCACACCATCTAATCGCGAAGTCTTGTTTACTGTTGTAGCAATTCCGAGCATTTATACCCTGTCTGTCTGTCTGTCTGTCTGTCTGTCTGTCTGTCTGTCTGTCTGTCTGTCTGTCTGTCTGTCTGTCTGTCTGTCTGTCTGTCTGTCTGTCTGTTGTTACTGTTCCTACCTGCTACCTGTTATCGACCCATTGCTGCCTGTCCTGACCCTTGCCTTGTCTGCCGTTCTGTGAATGATATCTGCCTGCCTTGATCTACTGCCTGTACCCTCACTACGATTCTGCCTGTCCCTTGCTGTTCCTGTTTGTTCCTGATTGACTCTGCCTGTATGACCATTCTCACTGTAAATAAAACGCTGCACTTGGATCCCCTGCCTGAGTCTCCCATTCGTAACAATATACATTCAAAACATACATATTCAAACATAAAATATACCTCCAGAACTATAACAAAATCTACCAACAAACCATATATTTCCAAAATATATTAGTTATCAATTCCTCTCATTCAATCCCCTAGGAAATACTGTACCTAACCTTCTAATCCATTGCCTTTCTTTTGCCCACCAATTCGTTCTTCCCCAATTTGGATTATATTCCATTTCTCTCACTCTAATATTTTCCACACTGTCTTACGAAATGTGGGACTATGTGACCTTTGCCTGTAGTTCGCTTCCATATCGTATATCTGTGTGCTGCCATCCTAACTGCAATAGAGTTCTTAGTCTCCCCAACATACCTTTTGCCACATTTTTTTCTTTTTTTTATATAACTAATCAAATAGATACTATAAGGCAGTTCAAATACCCTACCAGTAGTCCCTCTCACATATTTTTTCACCCTTCTTTTTCTCGTTTTATTATTCGGTTTTGAAAGTCTACTGTGTACTAAGTAATCCTTCAAATTCCTACCTCCCTTATATGCTACAACCATTCTGTGTTTTTCCCCCAAGGTCTGTCCCCCAGTGTGCTTATGGTAATTACTCTTCAACTTCCCCGCTAGCTTTTTTTTTGTAGAATTGGAATATGTCAGAATTAGGGGAATAACTCTCCTATTTTGTTCTCCTAGCCTCTTCTTGTCCCATTTTTCACAATCTTTTCTGGCCAATCTCAACATCCTCCTAGAGTATCCCCTTTTCCTAAGTGCTTGGAATAAAACCTTCTCTGCCTCTCTTCTATCTTGTTCCCTTGTACAAATCCTTTTGAATTGCAACAACAGTCTGTTTATGTGCCGGTTGTGATGAAGCAACCGCCAGTAATAAGAACAGTTAAGATATGGTCTGATTCTGCCTATGAAGCATTAATGGATTGTTTTGAAACAACTGATTGGGAGGTTTTGTGTAAATCACGTGACGAGGATATTGATAGCTGAGTGTATTACAGATTATATTTTTGTGATGATAACACAGTACTTACAAAAAAGATCAAATGTTAAACAATAAGCAATAAGCTTTGGGTCACCTCTGAATTGAAAGTATTATTAAATGAGAAAAAGAGGGCATTTTTAGTGGGTGATAAGGATGAGCAAAAGAGAGTACAGAGGTTATTAAAAGTAAAAGTTAGAGAGGGGAAAGAGAGTTATAAGTTAAAAATGAACGAAAATTACAACAAAAGAATGCGAGAGAGGTTTGGAAAGATCCAAATACGATGTCCGAACGTGGAAATAAATTAAGGGGATATATTGTCCCTGGTGGTCAGACATGGGTATATGAACTAAATTTGTTTTTTAATAGATTTGATGGCGGGTCTAATGCTTTTGAACAGTCCTCACTAGGTAGAATACCACAGAGTTCTTCATCACATTCTTCTCCAGCTCACATTCACTCATCCTTTGCTCCCATTTGTGAGTATGTTCCTGGTATTACTATGTCAGCTGAACAAGTAAGAAGTGGTTTAAGGAGAATTAAGACGAAGAAATCTCCAGGTCCTGATGGTATTAATCCTCGAGTCCCTTAGTCCTGTGCTGATCAGATCTGTGGGGTGGTTCATTATATTTTTAATTTGAGTTTGCGTCTGAAAAGGATACCCATTTTATGGAAGACATCATGTGTAGTACCTGTACCTAACCTAACAAATCCTACAGAGTTCTCACACTTTAGACCAATTGCTTTAACAGCACAGTTAATGAAGATTTTTGAGAGACTGGTATTAAATTATTTAAATCCAGTACTGTGTGGCACCGAGGATAAACAACAATTTGCTTATAAAACTGGTTTTGAGGTAGATTATGCACTTATCTATCTCTTGCATAAATCTTTAAGTCATTTGACCCCAGACAGCACTGTCAGAATTACATTCTTTGACTTCTCTTGTGCATTTAACACTATTCAGCCTACACTACTATTAAATAAGTGAAGTGTAGTACTGGAGTTCCTCAAGAAACAGTTTTAGCTCCATTTTTCGTTCACTTTTACACATCAGATTTTCAGTATAACTCTGGATCTTGCCACCTCCAGAAATTTTCTGATGATTCAGCAGTTGTTGGTTGTATAACTGACCATGATGAGAGTAAATATAGGGAGCTATTAAAGAATTTTGTAGACTGGTGTGAGAAAAGGGCTCTCAGGCTAAATGCTAGTAAGACAAAGGAAATTGTGGTTGATTCTTAGCAGATCTCCTCAAGTGGTACCAGTAAACACACGTGAGACAGAAACTGAGGTTGTAACAACTTACAAGTATCTGGGTGTTTATTTTTGAACAACAAGCTGGATTGGTCTGACCATTCTTATAAACTTGCATTGTATTGTCAAAGTTGTATTCATTTGTTAAGGCGACTGAGATCCTTCGGTATATGTCACCTTCTATGACTCTGTAGTCTCTTCTGTGATCTTGTACTCTGTCACATGTTGGGGAGGGGGACTGTTGGAAAAGGAGAAGAATAAGTTAAACAAACTTATAAAGAAGGCAGGTTTTGTTGTGGGGAGTGTGTTACCCACTTTAGAGGAGATAGAATGCAGGATAGAATGATTGGGAAATTGTCTTTTATAATGAATCATGATTGTCATCCCCTTCATGAAACAGTGCAAGCTCTTGTATTATCTAAGTACTTACAGTTCAAGATTAATTCATCCCCGCTGTTACAAGGAGTATTTTAGGAAGTCTTACCAACTGCTATTAGATTGTACAACCAGCATTATATAAAATGATTGAGTATATTTTAGGATGACTTGGTTGTACATAATCTTAATGCTTTGCAAAACTGATACGGGAGGAAAAGTGTTTTTGTTGTTTGTTTGTTTGTTTCCTGTTTATTTATTGTTGTGCTGCTGTGATATGTAAATTTCCCCTAGGGGAATCCAGAATCCAGAAATCCAGAAAGATCCAAATGACAATCATCAGTGAGAACTGGAGATTCACCCGTAGTCAAAAAGCAAAAGACTTTGGACTGTGGAGTGGATACAGAAATTGAAATCTACAGCTAACGCTAATATACACATAGTCATCGTAATGCTGATGTTGTTAACATTAACGATTTGAGAACAAAGTATAACACTAGTAATAATAATAAATTTAAATTGTAATAAAATTAAATTGGCTTGCCGTGATTCGAGCTAATTGATCGTTAGATTTAATCATCATTGGCAGCACGATTTATTGTAGGCCTAATGCTTTTTTCCTCAGTTGGTCAGAACAAATGTGGCAGAAATGTTACTTACTTGTTTCAGATGATATTTTCCAGTGAAAATTCTTATATTGGTCATACTTTCAGATTCATCCGCACTGACAAGCTGTGCCGAGGCACAACGCAAGTACAGATAACTGTTCTGCATATGACTTAAGTTGCAGGTTTCAAACAAGAGATGGCGACAAAGGAAATATCGCGGACTGCAGCTTTAAATGTAATGTTGTACATGTTATAATGACTTTTTCTTTCTGGCAGTGCATTGGACAATGTTTTATAGTTGTTATAAGACAGACAAATGTCACATTTAGATTTTAAATAGATTTATCTTTTAAGTCTTTAGAAAGGGACTTTGACTTTATATCAGTGATTAAGTGCTAGATAGTGTCAGTATCATGTTACAGTGGTTAAGGTCCACATTATATGTGTTATCTATTAGCAAATGCATAGCAGCCCTATCCATTTAGTAAAAAAATAAATAGTGAGCTTTATTTATGCAAACAGCAACTAAAAACTTACCAGTAACTTCTGTAGGCAGCATCTTTATCTGTTCGCGTCTGTTTGGTCAAATTGAATCTAGCTGCAATGAAAAAGAAGTGCTGGTGTTTTTCCAACCTTCTACCACGGCAGTCAAACCCTTGACTAAATTCATACTAGATTGATGTGCTCTGACGTCACATAGCCCGCGAAACAACAATGGCAACCCCTACAGATGTGGTGTTTATGCAAGTGGTACACAGTGAGAAATAGACTTTAGGACAATATAACGTTGCAATCAAATTAATAATAATATTGTAGGGGAATTTTCTGAAAAATATATAGAATAATGTGTCAAATCATGTTCTTAGTCTTTCCTTCCTGTGACAGAAGATACAGTCGTTTACTATGAATTAAATATAAATTAAATTAAATTAAATTAAATACAGCTTATTGTCTAAACAAAATGTCAATAATGACCAAGAAAAAATAATAATTATAAACCATTCTGAAATACACCGTGACTCTTATTTTGAAATTTCTACAGTCTGCACTGTAGCAGTAGCAGGCTGCTCATTCAGATGAGGGAGATAAAACATGCATTCTTACAACCGTCTAAAACATACTACCATATAAACATCGTGTAGTAATATAATTCATCAACATTAGCTCATAAGCAATCGCTTGGCATAAATGTGCGCTATTCATTAATTGTGACGCAGTCTGAAGTGCTGCTGGGTGAGCCTTTAGAGCGCACAGCACCGCTTTTTCCCACGGTTAGATCAGCACGTTACACTTCAAATGTGCTCATCTTCCACACAGGACAGCAGTCCTGACTGGATATCTTTTTATTTTAGTCATAGTTTTAGTCATTCAAAACGCATTTTTATTTAGTCATTGTCTCGTTTTCGTCTGTGAAAAAATTTTGTTGAAGAAAATTATGACAAATCATTAATCAACGAAATTAACACTGCATGTGTCTACCAAATTTCATATTTGTACGTGAAAAAGGGTGCTTAATTGAAATTTTGTAGGTGGCACTATCAAGCCATTTTGCCACACCTAATTCTGAACCCTACATCAGATGTAAATTTTCACCACTTCTAAGGCGTGTGCAAAGTTTCATGAGTTTTTGAGCATGTTTAGGCCCTCAAAAATGCGATTCATTTGGATAAGAAGAATAATTGACCGAGCAATTACAATAAGGTCCTCACACCACTGGTGCTCGGGCCCTAACTAGTTTGTATTGCTAAAAGCTAAAGAACACAGATGTAGCAGCTCATTTCCATAATGACCAACGCAATCTACCAAGAGCAGCGCAAATTAATGTAGAATCGCAAATCAGGTGCGAGTAATATATTAACAACACAGGCACAGCAAATTAAAAATATAATGTTGCTTGGCAAATAATATGTTTGAATAACATCTTTCTCTGGCATTCCAAATAAAGTGAAGAAAATCTGCTCTCTGTTCTCTACGGTTCCTCCTCCTACTTCAATTATCGCAGCACATCAAGCATAAAATGGATAAGGGGGCTTTCACACTGGCAGTTTAGTTCGAAACGGGGCTCAGTTTGCATGAAAAATCGCTAATGTGAAAGCTGTCACGCGAACCCGGCTCTCTGGAAGGAGGGGCGGACCGCATCGCACCGCAGACATTTGCTGTCTTCAAAACCAACAACTGTCATTTTCAAAACTGTTGCTACGGCTACAGGATTGTTCTGGCATTTGCTGATTGTGTGTGTCTTTTTCTCTGCTCTGAGCAGGAAACTTTCCCAAAACATACTGATAACCTGTTGTTTTCTTTCAGAGAGGTCAGACAATATTCAAAATTATTTTCTAGTGTTTGAAAAGGAAAAGAAATGCTTTTACATACGTTGAAGAAGTCATTCAAATAATTTAACAGAAAGATAAATGTTGTTTAATAACTTAAAAGATATATATTGATACTGATCTCATGCTTTTATCATCAAAAGTACAATCCATGTACATCTGCTGTACTGAAATGAGCTTTCATTCGTTTCATTTGTTGGTTGAAGGCCAGACAGTAAGAGTACTTCTACATCTTCCACCTGGTAAGTTTTGTCATGGACTTGAAATTACAGTGGTACCTGCTTAAAGTAGTCACAGTTAAAAGTGATCCTCTGTTTATAGTGATCCAAAAGCTTGGGACAGAATCACTCCTATATAAATACTTGAAATCGGCTATAGTAATCATCCATTTATGTCAAAAAGGGACAAAATCATCAGCTTAATTTGATCTGGTTGAACAAAATCACTATGAGAGGATCCCACTGTATTGTATTGTCAGCATATTGTTGCCAATTATTATAGTTAAAAGCTGTGCAGTTATATCCAATTGCATGCTGTCCTTGACATAGACGGTTACATTTCATTCTTGATTAAGGAGCGAAAAATGGCAAAGCTTGTGTGTGGAGGGACAGTCAGGCAGATCATCCCAGTCATGCCCCGGCAGTACTGGATCCCATTCAGAACCAGACCCCGGCAGTCTATCACAGTCAGGGCAGGAGACAGTATTCACTGTGGAGAGCACCCGGTTCTCATCGAGCTGTAATAGATAAGTTCATGCAGTGGAACCAGCTTGTCGTGATCACAGTTAGTGGTCATCCATGTGTAGTGATCTTAAGTCAGAATCATTTCTATACACATGCTTGAATTCTGCTTATCTAACCGTTTATAGTGATCAATTTCAGATGTATGGATGTGCTCAGTAAGAGACAGTCTCAAAAAAAACAAAACATGCATCCATAATGTAAGAGATGTTTCCATCTGAAAGGCGTAGTCTTGATTTTTATTTATTTTTATTTTTTATTTTTAATTTTTTTTTGGTTGCTGAACTAATTAACTAAATGATAAACTCAACTGATTTTTTTGAGTCAGACATTCTAATTGTTTCAATGATTTTCCTCCCACAGGGAACACCTGGAGTCTGATGGCAATGAGCTCCCTCAGAGCCTGCAGGAGCTCAACACCTGAATCTAGAGGGGTACGGGGGTGAAAAAGTTATCTGCCTGCCAAATTTGGCCTGGTTTTCTCCCCAGCCAAAGTGGCCCGCAAATGGCAGACCCTTGTCGATGGCTACAAAGGTGTCAAGGACAATAATAATAGCACAGGGAGGGGGGTAGTTCGGTTCAAGTTTTTTGATCAGATGGATTCACTTTTAGGAGGGCAGCATGACATTGAATTCCCAGTTGTGGGAGATAATGAAGGGGGCCTAAATGTCTGTAGATCGGAGGTGCTGGGTGCAGAGGGGGAATAGTGACAGCCATCAAGTGCATGGGAGGTTTGTCCAGAGAATTGTGCAGGTACCAGGAGAGCAGGGGGTACACGGACACCAAACACACATAGACTGAGGCCACGTTCACAGTCATTTTTTGGGATTGACGACCACATTTACTTAACAGGTGTGAGTCTCGAAATGTCTCATTCACACAGCAACCTTCAGTAATGTCTGGAAAACTGTCTGTATTTACGTGCAGCGAGTGTCAAGGCCGTACTCTCTTACTAGAAACCATACTTTACATACATTTATGGCGGATTGCAGACATTTTAGTGCATTACCGCCAGCTGTTGGTCAAATGGACCATTGACACTCTCCCTATGATTTCTTGTTCAGACTACTTTTTTTGCTGAAACATGTTTGTTTTAAAATAATTATTTTATAACCCAAAACTATATTTCTGTGCACTTTCATAACAATACAATTAAAATAAAACAAATCTGATTTTATCGTTTGTAGTTTGTTTTTTTTCAGGCTTCAGAAATCTTTATTTTGGATAGTGCATTTTCATGTCTAACCAATAATTCACAATATTACACAACTCTCCACAGCATCAAATCCAGGCCACACCTGAACTTGTCAAAAGATTCCCTTTTGTCTGCTGTGTGCAACCCAGCAAACCTGACAACAGAAATCTTGTCTGGTACCTCAAGAACTCTAACATCAGCCTGAGGGTCGATTGTAAAGCCAGAGAAAAGCAGAAGCAGGAGAAGAAACGATAATCGTAAAAGAGCATATTTTATTGAATAGTCTTAGTTGCGTATGATTCAATGCTCAAACTTCATCTGACCACTACAATCCCAACAAGTGTTTTTATACCAAAGAAAAAATAATGGAAAATAATTGCATCACAGCACCATCCTGTGATGATAAAAATATTGAAATGGAGACATTCTCTTTTCTCCTAGTGAAGACAAACATCCCTTTAGACCACACAATCATAAGATTTAAAGGTACACTATGTAAAAATTTTGGCCGCTAGAGGCCTAATCAAAACAATGGCGTAGCTTGATGACGCCAAGTTTTAGAGCGTAATCTTGGGACATGTAGTCTCCATCTCAACGTACGGTACAAAAGAATAGGGACTGGATTCTAGAAGAAACCATTTTCATGGATGTGATTATTAATGTTACTGTAGTATGAAGCAGAGCAGGACCGAGTGTTGTGGGAGCTGAACGAGGCCGCTGGAGCGATTGTGCAACACACACCGTGAGTCAGTGGCGGACTGGGACAGTAAATCAGGCCGGGAATTTGATTCCACCCCAGGCCACCTCTGCTGCTGCAGTCACCACCACCAAATTCATGTGTCCACCAGCCTGCTAAACTTATAGGGTAACCCTGTTAGTTGATGTAACAGGTAGACTACCATTCATAATATGAATGGATAAATAAATAAACCCTCAAAAACTCACTAGGAATAGACCATCTATACTACCACACCAAAGACAAATATAAAATTGGCTTGCACATTTTAAGAAGGGATAATAAAAGATACATATTCACATGTTAAAATATCTATATTTTATATATTTCCAATGCTCAACTCAAGTATATCAAAAGTATCAGAAACACAAACAAAAACAACACAAACACAAACAAACGGTTCGGGTTTGTTTCATAGTTTTAGAGTCACGGTTTCGGTACCGTTGTTACAACGGTGTTGTATGTGCTATAGTTATCGAAAAACTATACTTTCAAAAATATATATATTTTCTCATATTATTTCTTCGTTGTTGCTGTTCAATTAATATAAAGACTGTCACTTTAAGAGAATGCACTGATACTGTGTTCGTATTTAACAAGAGTGAATGGTTTGTCTACGGTTTTATTTATTTTTTTCATCGCTGTTGTTGTAATGTCTGGGAACCCAGAATGTTCATCCATCAACAGAAACATATATTAACTGAACCCTGATTGTTTTACGTGTTATTTATATTAAACCATATTACAGATGCTTCGTCAGATTTAAGTTGAACAGCGGTCTGAGCGCGTGCCGAACCGAGTGTGGAGAACCGAAAGGATCGATTTTTTTTCCCCACCCCTGGTAAATATTATGTAAATGTAATTCTGACAGACCTGTTCCCTTACCGGCGAACATGGCTGGGATTTTGCAGCAACTTGCTGCGTCTGTGGCCAGGGCTTTTCTCCTTTTTATGCGTTCTCTCTCTGCTCCTCCTTTGTGTTTACGCTCCATTTTTTGCACTATTTTTTTAAGATAAAGCCTGCCTCTGGATATAGCCAATTAGGCAGTGCTTCGCTGATGTTGGGTCATGTGGTGGTGTCATTTTCACTCCGCGATCGCCTGATTCGTAGATTCATAAGTGCGTCAATTAATTCGCAGTTGCATACAGCCTATTGCACGTCAGTCTGATCGACAGCACAGCGGCAGCCGGCAGGCCAGAATGACCATCAGGCCACCGGGAAATGTCCCGGTGCTCCCGATGGCCAGTCCGCCCCTGCCGTGAGTAGATGAACTTTTATTATGTCACAGTCGCCGGCGCCGCTTCCGCTTTTCCAGTCATGAGTATGAGGTAACACAGCTCTGTTTATCATATTAGATACATTTGAGTGTGTTGAAAATTGTTATAACGTCACTCTGGCTTATGTTGATAAATGGCATGCAATTTTAAAACGTATTGTATGATGGAGAAAATTATGATATGATATAAAATTATGATATACAATATATATAAAACTAATTATACAATTAGTTTTCTGTCTATAAATATATCAAAACAATTGTTCCCTTGTCTATTAAAATATGTAAATATTAAAGCATCTTTGGTGTTTCCATGGTTTCTACAGAATAAACCCGGAAACCGAGGGTAACGCGGGTATGACGCAATTGACTCCTCTCACGTCCCAGAGCCTTTCTCACGATTTACAAATAGTTGGTATTCAAATGAACAAAATAGATAACACTGGCCTAGTGGTTTTTGGATATTTTACTGCAAAATTCTTACATATTGTACCTTTAAGAGCAATAGAAAGTAAATAATAATTAAAATAAAAATACAAATTCATAAAATTATAAAAATGAAGAATAATAATAGTAAAATTATTAAATAAAACACCAATGACAACTACATAAATGACTAATGATTATAAATGATTATGAAATTAAAATATAGGAACAAACTAAATCTTTCAAATAAGAAATAAATAAAACACCAAAGTATGTTTGCTTAGTTAAAGTTTAACAGGTTATTATTGAAAATCATTAGATCCTTCATCAGTGAAGTACATGCATACATGAACTAAACAATTTTTCACTACAAGAGAGGAACCCTTTTGATAATTTTGATCACACATATAGAATTTACATTATAAATAACAGTGTTATATGTTAATCCTCAAGCCATTCTTCATCACAGGCTCAGGATCAGCGCCTTTTCTTGGAATAAGTGGTAAAACAATCAAAAACAACAGAACAATCAGTACGCAGATTGTCAGAGTCCAGCATGTCTCATTAGATCCCACGGTTGTCTCTGATGCTCCATGTTGCTGTCGTTGGCCTTAACTGGGTCATTCAGTTGCAGCCCATGACGCTGTGCGTTTGCGTCGCATACACTTGCTGTGCCCATTTTTCCCAGAACAAATTTATACGCCCATCTCGTCAAAGTATGCATAACAATGGAAAGTTACCCCACAGATAAGAGCCATGTGAAACTTTATATTCACACTGAAAACAGAGGGATTCAAGGATCCAAGGATCTTAAGTTCTTAAAAGATTTACTCTATTTGCAGTGTAGTTAACCATTTTTTATGATTAAATAATTATTAAGAGGCAGAAATATGTAAAATGGTCCTAAACAGTACAAAATTGGGGTTCTGCGGCTTGTAATAATAGCAGAACGGGTTTGTTGCTAAATATAACCATTTTTAAGGTTCCATAAAGAACTATAAATTGCTATATACAACTTTAATGGTGTTATAAATAATTGTTAACGTTTTTGGAAACAAATTGTTTCCATGTATGCATAATGAAGACCCCAGTGAAAGTGAGGTCGTGACCACGTCTAAAATACACAATTGAGTTTACAGTTACAGTCTGTCTCTTCTGTTCGTTAATGTACAAATAATTATGTTTATGAAGGCCAGAAGTAGCAAAAATGTACAGTATGTGAGCCCTTTACAATGTAACGAAGGGAAAGTGATAATAGGATTTCATGCTTGTTTCTTTGTTTTGTTTTTTTTGTTTCTGGGTTTGTTTATGCATTAAGTAATAATTAAAAATAAAGATCTGTTATTTGCAGTCTGTGTTTCATTGTTGAGCTCCAGAAACACACTCACATACGCGCACACACACGCACACTAACTATTCCCTCAAGGTTGAAGTGAACTCAGGGAACATTTTCAAAGCATAGTCATAACAAATACCTTCTCATGCACTTTTTCTCATAACAATGAGATACAATGACAAAATTGTTATAAGTAAGAAAGTAAAGCATTTTTTGCACTATATAGTATAAAGCACCTACAGTTTTTTACAGTTGCTTAAGCTCATTTTGTCAAAACACTACACACAATTCACAGATCCACACACAGAAGTAGCAGAGCACCTCAGTTATTCTGCAAAATGAAAAACTTTACAGTAATTTAACAAAACACAACTTTGACACTGTATGTAACACACCTTGGTCATACATTCTGATTCTGTCTGATTCATTTACACACTGCTGTGCTCAATCTTACTTACTGCATACACAAAAACTCCTTACTTGTCACACAATTTCTGAAACCTGACATTAAAACAGCAGAACCACACACCAAATCTGCAAAACTGCACACTAATTCTTGGCCTTTGACTTATTTTTCAATTTCATAAAACACTTTTTGCAAAACACAACACATAATTCTCTGTGTAACAGGAAGTATCTTGATTTCCTTTTCAAACACAACCAATCAAAATGCCACACTATGCGTTCAAGGCAACATTAGTTTTTGAGCCCGTAAGTCACGACTTCAAATCACGATTCGCGACTTTGTTAGCGTTCCAGGAAAGTCACACCAAACTGTGTAAAAGTGTAAACAAACCAACATGGCGGACCGTACGGGGCATATGCTCATTAACATTTATTTCTATCGCCAAAAGTGCTTAGTCCTTGCTTATTTGAGAGAAACAGAGGAGGAAAACGGCGCATAAGGCAAGAGAAGCTGTTATACCTTTTATTTTACGTTATTTTACTGTGCACTTGCATAAACACCGCATCCGTACGGGCTGCCATTATTGTTTCGCGGGTTATGTGACGTCAGAACCCGTAACTGGGAGTACATCGATCTGGTACAAGTTCGTGGGTGGGAAGTCACGGGTTTGACTGCTGTTCCAGTGCACTTTCAAGGGTAGAAGGTTGGAAAAACGCGGGTTACGGGTTGCCTGGAACGCGGCATAATTCATCACAGACTCACACTAACTCCTCACATGCATCATCCGGGTATTTAAAGTGCACTTTTTCTTTTTGGAATTTTCTGTGTGAACGCACTACTCGCACTATTTATACTTAAAAACGTCATAGAATAGTGCACAAGTACACCAATTGGGACGCACCTATTATTTGGGTAGCTCACATATTCTGAATGTCTTCGGCAGAATTCAAATGAGCCATTTTAATCTAGATTAATTCCAAGATTAATCTAGATTAATCTAGATTAAAAAAAATAATCTATGCCCACCTCTATTATAGACTCATTACAAGCAAAGTGAGATATTTCAAGCCTTTGTTATAATTTTGATGATTATTGGCTTACAGCTTATAAAACCCCCAATTTCAAAATCTCAGAAAATTAGATTATTACAAAAAAAAGATTGTAAATACAGAAATGTTGGCCCTCTCAAAGTATAATCATGCATATGTATTCAGCAGGGGCAATTCCAGGATTTAATAAATGGGGGGACCAGAAAATATTTTAGAAAATAAGCACGATTTCAAAAATATTTGAAATGCCCAGTGCCTTAATATAGACACCACACAGTTTTGTTCTAATACATAAAAATAAAATAAATTCTGTTTAAAAAAACCAAGTACTGAGTACATATGCATGATTATACTTTTCAGAGAGCCAACATTTCTGGATTTAAAATCCCCTCTTTTTTTTTTTATCAATTTTGATGTAACATTCAAATTTTCTGAGATTTTGAATTTGTGGGTTTCATAATCCATAATCAAAATTAAAACAATTAAGGCTTGAAATCTCTCACTTTGCATGTAATGAGTCTATATAATAAATTAGTTTCACCTGTTAAAGGTCCAATAAGTACGAATTTTGTAATAAAATATTCCCAAATCACTTGAACAGTGTTATATACTTCCTGCAGTTGTGTACTTACAATATCCCAAAAGTCCCCAAAGATTTTTAATTTCAGAGAAATTTTAAATTTTAAATAATTGTCCGTCCCGGAAATTTTCTTCACTTTACGCCTGTCACTGACGTAATATCCGCATTCTCCCTGGTTTCCGTTGTATAGTAACCAGAGCCCTCTGATTGTAACCAAGGCGACAGACGTGGACAACTGTGTATTTCGAAATGTCTATCTGCACGCTTGTTGTTTCGTTCAAACATTATGGACCATGGCAAGCAGACTTAGATAAAAAAAGGAGAACTAAAACGTGGATCAACATCAGCGCTGTGTTTTCGAGATGTCGAAAGCTCTACGTCCGAGACTAACTTCCACTTGACGCTGCTCTTACATGTAACAGTTACTTTATTAGACAGGTAAGAAAATGTACGTCGTAAATCTAATCAATGTTATATAGTTTACATGATGAAATGTTAGAATAGGGCTGGACAATAATTCAATATCAATATTTATATCGCGATATAATATTTTTCGATAACGGTGATATGATTTTTAAACACATTTCCGGTATTTCGATCTATACATTACAGCATTTCTCACTGACTTGAGGCGCGAGCAGAACACGATTGGCTATTTGCGTGATGACGTACACCACAGAGACACGCAGCCACCAGCCAGTGCTCAGCAGTTGTACGCTAAGATCAAACGCGAACGTGGCAAGATTTACAAAATGAGTACACCTGATGCAAATGCGATGGAACAAGCTTCCACAACTTGATGAAATATGTGTGCATAACTACACCGTGCTGGTTAATGTTTGGTGCAGGAGAATGTGTGAAATAAAAACTTTAAACACGGATACTTTATTCTGTATGAGCTATGTGTCACGTGGCTAGTGTTGTTAAACTCATCGCGGAGCTCCGCACTGAAACCGAACACATGCACGCTCCGCGTGTATATCAAAATAACAATCGTATTTTTCATGTGTTCGTATTCAAACTCCAGTTCTGACTGCATCGCGAGCAAAATACAAACACACGTGCTGCTGTGCTGAGGGAAATGGCCTACGGCTCGCCTGTTTAAATGCAGCTAGAGCAGGCAGAGATGAATGAGCCGCACTTTTGTGACATTTGAATTCTCTGCTGTAATGCGATCTCACTCGAACATATTTCCATTTGTGCTGGTAGATTACAACAAAACAATCCACATGCACACAAACCTCTGCTCTGGACGCGTCTCAGGAAAACACATTGTGTTGTAGTACTGAGGAAACGAACACCAACGATACGTCTCTGAATGACAAGAGACTGAGGTGAGAGAAGTGATACTTCCTCATGCATAATAGCGTGTATACTACAGTGCAGTGATTGGATTAAATGAGCTTTATGTCATGAATATATATGTCGAGATTCGCTCGAAACGGTCTACGTTAGCATGTTCGACCATGCCCATACTTGGGCCGAAAGTACACGATTATGTCAGATTTTGTGACGTTGCTCCGACTCAACTTTTCAAACAGGAAGACAGAAATCGCTCTGAAAAATGAAAAAAATAACTATTTTTCACGTATGAATAACATTAATGAGTACCTTTAGTGTTTTCAAAGATGTGCAGCCTATACATATCTGTTTACATCTCAAAAAAAGTGTTTTGGGGTTTCATGACCCTTTAAGAATAATAAAATCAGCCTACGTTATAGTTTAATGTTAAAGATAATATTAATATTACTAAAGTGAGTGAGTCTTATGTTTATTTTTATGTTTGTATGAAGGCTAAATACAAATAAAAGCTGAACATAAATGTATTTGTACTGTTTTTATTTCTAAAATATTATATAGTTTTATAGGAAGAGGTTTCATAAATTTGGCAAATTCATTTTTCAGACGTTTGTAGGTACAGACATCCGTTGTGGCCGTTCTTGGCAGTTTTTCTGAGGCTATTATATAGTTCATATCGATATCGGAAGTATATCGTATCGACCGAAATTAAGAATTATATCGTGATATAAATTTTGGCCATATCGTCCAGCCCTATTATAATAATAAACCCCCAATAATTCAATATCAATATATATCGTATATAATTTTTTTCGATAACGGTGATATGATTTTTAAACACATTTCCGGTATTTCGATATATACATTACAACATTTCTCACTGACTTGAGGCGCAGCCGGTAGAAAGAGCAGAACGCGATTGGCCATTGGCGTGATGACGTACACCACAGAGACACGCAGCCATCAGCCAGTGCTCAGCGTTAATATGGTTTGTTTAAAATAGCAACATGGAAAACAGACAGACAGAGTTCAGATAATGTATGTTTCAGTCGATGGATGCGCAAAACGTTACAACAACGATAATCAAAAAGCGTGGACAAAACAGTCACTCTTTGTAAACTGTTAACAGCGAGTGCCGTGTGCTCTCATGTCCAGTCATTTACGCCGTCATCACCCGGGTGTTGATAGCGCGCGAGCGCAGGTGAGACCTGAACAGCACACGATGCTATCTGTTTAAACTAAACTCATTTAAGCTTTGCTTATTTAAACCTTCAAGAACAAGACGCGAAAGAGAACTTGCACGCGCTGTGAGAAGATTTGTGTGCGCTCATCCCACGCGCGCACACGCTTATTTCAGACAGCGCAAATACTGATTTCTCTTTCAAGTCTTGCGCTTCGGCGGACAAATTCATGCAAAAATTAAGTCAACATGCCCGTCTTGGCGAGTATCCTAGCAAACATAGTCGGTTATGTCTGAAGTGAACGTATATTAGTCGAGAAAGACATCGCATGTGTAACAGTACACTCTAAAGAAAAATGGTGCTATATAGCACCAAAAATGGTTCTTTGGCTCGTAATCATAGCGGAACCTTTTTTGGTGCTATATAGCACCTATCTTTAAAGGTGCTATATGGCACCTTGTCGTATGGTGCTATATAGAACCATAAGAGGTGCCATATAGCACCAGCAGTGGTTCTTTGGCTCGTTATGATAGAGGAACCTTTTCTGGTGCTATATAGCACCTATTCTTATAGTTTTCTAGCACATTTGTCAAATTAGAGGTGCCATATATTGTTTTTTGAGCTAGCAGGGCCCGTTATCATGCCAGGTACTACTGTAGATGAGTCAATATGCTTCTAAATTACACTTTTATGAACGATAATTAATAATTTCTTACCAAATCATGACTTCAAAGATTCAAAATCATGTACTAAATGCTTACTGAAAAACAAAATACATTACACTTTCAAAACCTTTTAATTTATTTCTTTCAGCAGCAAATATACTCACATTATACTCCCCTTTTATACACATACAAAATAATGCAACAAGCTTGAAATATATAAATTTTTGAAGACAATAGTCCTGTTTTTACATACTGAGTTATGCTCTGAAGTCCTGCAGTTTCTTTTTTGTCCTTCGGGATTTCAAAAAAAATATAGAAACTGGAACTTAAACCATAAGAAAGGGAGCAAGAGAGAGTATTGACTCCAAAAGTCTACTCACAGATTGAGTTGTACACTCATTTTACAGTGACAGGAAGTCCGACTGCATCCTTCAATTTCAAAACAACATACTTCAAAAAGGTCAGTGTCTTTTTCAGTCCTTTAGGGCACTGGATTGGATTCGATTCCAAACGCAAAATATACACACACACTGTAAAAAAATTCTAATCTTCCCAACTCAAAATTTTCTAGTGACTGGTCACATCTAAAATTTTCAATTGGCCCAAGTGAAATTCTGTAAATGTAGTTTTATCAATTGTAGCAATAGTCTGTTAACATTGGCTCAATGAGAAATAATTTGTTAAAACAATTGAAAAGAAATTAGTTTACCAACCCATGTTATTGGCCCAATTATACATTTTAAATTGTAGTAGCATTCCTTTTTAGTTTTACCTAAACTAAAAATGTATTTTGGTAAATTTATATTAGTAAAGCAACTTCACTGTATTGTTTATTCCCAGTTGCCCCAAAAGAAAAAAAAATATATACATATATTAAACACTCAAGCCATACTGCCACATTGTATTTAATACATTTTATTAAAATACCTTAAATGGTAAATACATTGAACATTTCTGCACAGTAGACCTTAGTAGATAGAAATCATGCATTTCAATTCAGGATTCCAAGATACACAAAACTCATTAGACCTTAGATCTTACATTAACAAAACCACAATTATTTTAAAAAACATGTATTATCAGTGTTTAGAGAAATTTCACTGACATTTTGGTATTTAGGTACTACATTTATGGAACTGCACTAACAATATTAAACATTTAAATAATTTAAAATATTATGTAAAAAACTGCATCTTACTCAAATATTAAGCATGTAAACACATTTACAGATATATAGAAAGCAGGCTGATACAGACTTCTAAAAAATATAATTGACAGAATGTACAAAAAAACTTGCAAAATTTCATTTTCATAAAAAAAGTCAATAATAAGATGAGAACTAAGAAATACTACATAAATCAAAGTAATCAGATGCAAAATAACACTGGTTAGTCTTCATTGTAAAAATTAAATACAGATGAATGCTTACACTTACAAAATTTATTCAGTCAAGAGTAGAGTGATTTGATTTGTCTTTTTCTCTTTGATTAACATGACAGACAGCAGCAGGCTTATTAGACTGAAAATATAGTTCTGTAGTGCTTAAAAATTAGGTCTTGGTGAGGTGATGAAAACTTGCAGAAGCGGCACTGCATGGACTTCTTCTAAACCTGCAAAATAAATAAATGACAAAGCTGAAAGATGATACTTTTGCATAAAAAAAGCTTTCTAAAGATAGAGCTAAATGGGGAAAAGTTGTCAGGCAGTCTGTACAGCAACTAATGGAAAATATAGCAAACTGTGGACTGTGTGACCAGCATGCTGGTGATAGTCAAGTCAACACTGCTGAAAGGGCAAAAGACCCAGAGTAATATTGATCAATTTCTGTTACATCTTAAAAAAAAAAGAGTTAGAAATCTTTAGAAAAAATTAATTAGATGTAAAATTATATAAAATAAAATTTGTTCAAGTTCAAGATTTTCTGAGGGAGGGGTTTGGCAAAACTTGTTCCCAGACTAATGCCCGTTTCACACATACTCCATTTGCAGTGCGTATGTTAACCCAACAGTATTTAATTATTAATTAACAGATTGCTATTAATAAATAGTGATTTAATTAAATTCTGAGCCTTATAGCTTGCCATACATGTACTGCAACACGCACATAAGCACTGCAGACGGAGTATGTGTGTCAAACGGGTGTAACACAAAATGGCCAACCACTTTGTAAATTATGCAGCCTGAATTACAGTGTCACAAATTTTAGAAGCGTCTCATGGCGGCTCTCAATAAAGCAATTTAACACAATTTAAATATCATAAGAGCTAAGGGTATTTGACACGAATATGGTATGAACAAATATGCAATAAAAACTTTTAAATACTCACTGTGAAAGTCGTAACATTAGTCGTTCCGTTGAGTCAGACCTACGATGTTTGGCTACATTGAGAGAAAAAAAAAGTTATAACAGAAACATATAACTATATAACATATAACATACCTAGTGTCTCATACATTTAACATAATCACAATGTAGTTTGACAAATTTATTTAGTTCAATAAATAGTATTAGAAATTATATCGGGCTAAATTAGTTTACCCATATACTTCAATGAGCGCGAGACATCACTTCCGTTGTCAGAGCGCGATCAGACCTCACTAGCCGGAAGCTGAACGAAGTTGGACATAGTGGTGTATTAGAGGTAAAAAATTATATAAATACTGTTCGGTTTCTCGCACAAACCGATCGTTTCGTGTCTTAGGACATCAATGTGCCGTCACGAGCCGCAGGGTTTAATTTGGATTTGTCTATGGAAGTTTTTTCGACTCTTATTGTTCAAGTTCCCAATCACTGCTATTATTTGACTGACAGACGGCAGCGGCTGCAGTTAAAAATCATAATTTGCGTTCGACTGAAGAAAAAAAGTCCTCTACATCTTGGATGCACTGGGGGTAAGCAGATAAACATCAAACTTTCATTTTTGGGTGAACTATCCCTTTAAGTTCGGAGCATAGTTCGGAGGGCCGGGACAGTGTTCATCTCATAGACTGTCTTCGTTCTGATTAAAAGTTCGGAAATAGAGCTTCCCTTGTCTGTCATTTTTCAGACATTACAATTTACTATGTCCTCAAGTAAAAACATCCAGAGAGTCGTAAATTCGTTTAACCATACCCAATGCTAGTGTAATGGCCGCGGTAGTGTAACATTAATGCCCATGTTTTTACGGTTTTATGCTGAAACATTGAGACCTGCACTCGGTTTAACATAAACAAGACTTAATAAATACATATTTCAGTACTCACCATAACTTAAATGAAGAAAAATCTGTTTGGAAATGATGTCTGAACTTCTGTCGTCGTACTTCAGTATCGACTCCTCTGTCTCCTCTCCTCACTCTCCCGCGCAGATAAATTTGAATCCAACGGTTTCTCTCGGGTGCATGCGCCTGTCTGGCATGCGCATGCGTTTTTTTTTTTTCTCCGCAAGGCTTGTTCGGCAAACACAGATATTTCACTTTTACTTGATGAATTGGCTGAACACAATTTAATATGTTCAGTGAATCTATTATTTTAATTTTACCTTTAGACCATAAGCTAAAATTACCCCAATGCATCTTTTTGTTTGGGGATAATTATTTGAAAGCAATTTGTTGAGTCAATATTTAATTGTCAGTTTCCAAAATTTTTCAAAAAAAATTTTTTTTACAGTGCAGGAGGAGGCCCAGTGCCATCAAGATGTCCTCACTCTACTCTGTGATTAACTGGCCATCCAACGTGAACAAAATGTGGTCATACTGCATGAGATGATCCTCCTGCAGGCTTTAGGCACTATCTTAGGTGTTGGGACGACAGGAGGGCTGGTCTGAGCATGGCCCTGGAGAAGAGGGGATAATAGCATTAACCATCTTCACATATTTATTTGAAAGGCAAACCTTATAAGCTAAATTATAACAAAATGTGCAATAAGTGTCGTGCTTTGATTAGATTGTGCTTCACACACTGTAGTCACCTGTTCATGGCTCACCTCAATGTCAAACAGCAACCCCAGGTCCACCTTGAACAGTGCAGGCAAGAGGAGAACAGCTGCTTCCAACTGTAGGCCTTTCAACAAAATAACATCATTAGGTTAACATAACACGGGGGATGCTTTTACCCAATACTTTTTTGTTTTGCTTTTTAAACATTCATTACTGTGTGTAAAGCCCAAAGTATACTTCGTATTTTATGCGTATGCTTTTTCTGAACTCAAAACAAATTAAGATCTTTTTGATGAAGTCAGAGAGGTTTCTGTTCCTCCAATGATGAGGGTGAGTAATTAATGACAGAATTTCCATTTTTGGGTAAACTAATCCTTTAAAGGTGATTACCCTTGCACAAATCAAAGCAATTCTCAAACAACACAACTGGATATTCATACAACTACACATTTGTACGAGACACACACTAGAGCTGCAGGATTCTGGATGAAATGAGAATCATGATATTTTGGTTTCAAATAGAGATCGCAATTCTCCCACGATTCTAAATAGACAACTAAAAATAACATTTATTTGACTAGTTCTAGCAAAATATTAATAGCTGGACTCTAATTGCCGGAAAATGTTTAATTTGAATGAATTATTTTTAAAAAATGGTTTTGAATATATTAATGGCTCATTAATAAATACTTGTTTCACTACTGGATGAATCAGGGTTTAACCTTATCCAATCTATTGAATGAATGATTCAATGACAATGTCACTGGTTGCCACCTAGTGGCTTAACAAGGTAATTTATATACAACAGTTATTTGAAGCACCATGTTAGTTTCGATTTTCTCTATTTTGATCGCTATCTGATGTCCAGTGTTTATATCCTAACTGTAAACTTTTGTCTTATTACTTATGTGATAATTTTAATATTTGTGAAAGAAATCAAATAACCAAATCCTTGAATAACTACAGTGTGGTTCAAAACTGCTGTTTCTGGATCAGTGGCAGCATGAACACCGAATGTTCCGGTAGGATTTTTGTCAAAGGTTTAACAGACGCAGGCGAATCATTGTCATTAATAAAGTAGGATCACGTGGGTGTTTGAATCGAGATTGCGACCTTTCTACGATAAATTGTGCAGCTCTAACATATACATACAAAGTAAATCAAAGGGGTTTCGGACAAGCCAGGTTGATGATGTATGTCATACCTAGAAGCAGGGCACAAGCTGATGTAACTGAAGTAAGTTGATTCAAAACTTTAACTCCCTCAATGTCAGCAGATGGTTCATGAAGTTCTCCCCCTCCTTCCAAATAATGAACATCGCCATGGTGAGCTGCTCCTCAATCATCTGTCTGGTTATCCTAAATAGTAAACATAAAAAAAAAAAACAAATTCGGTCACCTTTTGCTAGCCTTCTACCATGTAAAGTTATTGCAAAGTGTCCTTAGTCGTCAAACATTGAGGAGCTTTAGATCCTAAAAGGGAGAGGGGAATCAGTGTTTATAAATGGAAAAAAAAAAAAACTTGTTTGCTGCAGTACAAGTAATTAATTAGTAGTGTAAATACTCAGCCATTTCATTCTACTAAAAAAAAAACACCTCGCGCTAGTCAAATGAAGTAACGTTAAGCCTTAAATATGTCTTTACTCACACACTTTATTCGTCATTTTGGTCGAACAAATCAGAGCTAACGTGAAAAAAAAGACAACTGACAACCATTTTTTTTTAGAGTGTATGTAGCTACTGGATCGTGCATGTCTTATAGGGGGAAAAAAAATCCTGCTGCCTGTTTTTAATGTTAAATCAAACAACAAATAACAAAGAAAATCACTCACTGCTCTTGACTGAATAGTTTTTGTAACTTCAATAATGATTCATCTTTATTTATTTTATACAGTAAAAATAATATGCAGTGTTATTTTATATTTGATTACTTTATCCATTCTGTACCTGAAAACTGCAGTTAGATACCTGAAAACCTGAAAAGCACTGTTTATTCTATTTGAATATTTGCTTTATTGTACTTATTTGTGATCTACTTATTTGCTCATTCTTATTTTCTTTATTTTAGTTTGACAGTAGTCTTATTTTTAGGGTCACGGTTTCGGTACGGT
Source organism: Chanodichthys erythropterus (assembly GCF_024489055.1). NCBI lineage: Eukaryota > Metazoa > Chordata > Actinopteri > Cypriniformes > Xenocyprididae > Chanodichthys > Chanodichthys erythropterus. The sequence continues at coordinate 35,599,661 of NC_090237.1, forward strand.
TCGGTATGTGCTAATAGCACGTACCGAAACCGTGACCCTAAAACCATGATACGAACCGAACCATGAGCAATTTGAACCATTGCACCCCTAGTGTCATCAAAACTCAACAATGTTCCTGCCCCAGCAATGTGTTTTTGTTGTTTCTCACTGTTTTTTTGGTAACACTTTACAATAAGGGTACATGATTAATGATGTACTAATATCTGAATTAATAGTTTATTAATCATGAACTAATTAATGGACCAATAAGGAATTAATGATGGACTAACCTTAGCTACGCCTGGAATCATGAGGATTCATGTGTTAACTACAGCCACCTTAACTACACGTTAACACACGTTTGTTAGTTAACATGTTAATTAACAACGAATGATCAGCTTCATCAAGTTGACTCTTTAAGAAGAAAGAAGAACAGCAGACATCGCTCAGAACTGTATCAACTTGATCAGCACTAATCTTGCACTGTTTTATTGCATTTCACACATACACCACGCTTCAGTATTACTCCTGACTTGTACACGTGACTGGTGCAGACAATTTTTAAGCATTTCAAAATGTACTTTTCACTATCCCTGGTTAACAACTTACCAGAAATGTTGTTCTTGACGACAGCTCTGATTATATTTATTTCCAGGAAGAATGTTGTTTCGTAAATGTGGAGTGTATTAAGGTGATGTGCTTCAGTTGGATTATTGCATTTCATTATCATTTACTGTACATCGTTCCCACATCATGGATAACTTCGTGAAAATTAATTCGGTTACAAATACTTTACCTAAATTCATTTTGTTTCAAGTGATTTTCCTTTATGTTACTCCGTTTCATCCAACCTCAAAGAATACATACCTCCATTCACTTATTTAAATAGCCTGGAAACTATACTGCATGTGCAACTGATCACTTAATTTATGACTTATGTTGAGATGCCTCGACAAATCATGAACTCATGCTAGTTAATGACTAGTTAATAATGAGTTAACCATCATGTGCCCCTTCAAGTAAAGTCATGACATAAAGATGCCTCAACAAATCATGAACTCACGTTAGTTAATGACTAGTTAACAATGAGTTAACCATCATGTGCCCCTTCAAGTAAAGTCATGACATAAAGATGCCTCAACAAATCATGAACTTACATTAGTTAATGACTAGTTAATAATGATATTGTCACAACTTGTCACATTGGTTTTCTGATTTGTAAGTAAGAACAATTATCAATTCGCCACATTTCATTGTCATTCAAAATTCCCTGTGTCCAAATACTCACTTCCTTATTTAACTGATACACTACTACTAATAATAATAATAATCTTAATAATAATAAAAATAACTAAATAATCTTTATTAGAATATATTTTGTAATGTATACAAATGTTTTAGAAGAAGTCAGCCATTGAGCATTAAACACACATGTAACAAGAAGATAGGATTTGTTAGACTGGAAATTGATGGTAAATGTCTCTGAATAACCGTCCAAGGACACCTCTTCTGTGCCTTTCACCAAGCCAGTTGGTCCATTCAATGAGAGCGAGATGTTCTTTTAACATTTTCTCTGTCCTGTTTCCTCTTAGTCTCCACACCCTTGTTTTATAAGACAGCCATGCTCGTTCTAGATGCTGTGAATGGGCTCCAGTGTTTGGGTCTACAAACCAGTGACTGTGATTGACTGTAAAATGTCTGTAGCCCATATTTGCCAGCACACCTCTGTAAGCTCTCCACTCATCTGAGATCAGGATTGTACCTGGACGCACATGTTTGACAATAATTGGAATTAGATGATTTCTTGATCTTCGAGTGACAAGACGCAATATTGGCCTTCGCAGATTATGTTTCACACCCAGCATTCCAAAAACCCACTTCCTTCGCCTCCATGTGGTAGATGCCCTACCCCGTCTATACTGCAAAAAAAAGAAAGAAAAAAAAAAAGAAAGAAATATATACTGAGAAGAAAAAAAGGTGATAGTGTCAGGCAAAATTACAATTATGTTCTGTATACAAATAGCTAATAATTATACAATAATTATTGTAATAAGGTTACACAGCAATCACATAGCAATGTTGCTTTTCTTCGGTTCTTTTCCTTATATAAATGACTTTAGTAATAATCATAAATAATAATTTAAAATTGTACTTTTGTACAATTTTATTCATTATTGCTTACTAGGACGAAGAAAAGTCATGATAGCATTATTTACCTTCTATCATTCTAAAGCTTAACTGTATAAAGCTGACTAGACCTTAATTCATATTGAGTGCATCACAGCTGCTTCATCTCTGTTGCAAACCACAGCACTAAACTCAATAAAACTTACCTTTTGTTTATGACGGAAATTGCTTTCATCAATAACAACAAATTCTTGTTGACCTCCCATCTGCTGCCTTCTTCTTTTTTGGTACTCTTTCATAGCCTTGGTACAGATCTTTCTCAGGACCTTAGCCATTCTGGAGAGAGTTTTAGAACTTCTAGCAATCCTGTCCTGCATCATGTCTATCTGTCTCAGGTGCAATCCTTGAGAGAACCTGTGCAATGAAACATCAATAATTTACCAATAATTTAAAACCATTACAGCACAAAACAGCCCATGTGTTCTAAAGATATAAAATGACACCAAATAGACTTCAAATTGTGATGACTGGCTGGTATACAGTAGTAGATCTATTATTATTATAATTGGCACAGTGCTTGTGCTATTAGTAATGAATGGTTATACTGTAGCAAAAACATCAAGTTAGTCAAACTTTTTCCTTGCAGGGATAGTACTACTACAATAAAACCTGTTTGACAGAAAATGAGCTCTAGCATGTGCATGTAGGGTTATAAATGTGCAAGTTTTGAGATCTTGTTCTGCAACAAGTAAATGCCATGATTTTTATACATTGGTCCTGATAGGTGTTTTTAATGTCTATTTACTTCTCACCTCGTACTGTATACAATTAATATACTCTATACATTCTACACTCTCATGCTAAATTTCAGAGACATTTAAGGTAAAGGTAGACAAGGGAATGGCTTACCTGTAAATAAATGTTAACCATGATGGCAAGCTTATTTTTGATTTTTCAAATAAAGATCCTGTCCTTACAGATCGGCTGCTTTTAACTCCACGATGATTTTTAGATCTGCACACCCTGTGATTCAAAAGAAAATACTAATTAATGTTATGGAGAGGTATATGCTCTGCTTGTCAAATTTGTAATATAAGGTGTTCTTCATTCACCTTTTTTAAACATATTTTGAAGGTTCTATCACTGATTTTAGCAAGTGAACTGACTCATGAACAATTATCACTAAACAAACAAACAAAAAACAGCTGTGGATCATTCAGGTAACAGCAGAGTATGCAAACTTTTGAACAGGGTCTATTTGTTTTGTAAATTGAACTAACGTATTGTTTTCTCTTATGGACTATATGCATATGTCTTTTACTAAAAAAAAAATATCCCACTCATTTTGGTAAAATAATTAACATTTTGCAGTTTCTCCAAGGTGTATGTAAACTTTTGACTTCAACTGTACGTATGATTCACACAATTTGGCTAAATAGGCCACTGTTCATGGTCATATCTTTGCAACATTTTGAACAGTCATGAAACCTACTCCTAACTTGTTCTGTAACAAGGCAAAGTAAGTGTAGGCTAATTCCAATAGAAGAAGAAGATATGCGGTTTCCTACCGCGACTCACCAGTTATATCCATCAGAAATTTTACTGTTCCTGGTCAGTTTCATCTTTTGGCCACATCTTGAACAAAGTACTCTGCTTGTGAGTAGCTTTTTCTTTTGAAGCCATTTTATTACTTTGAGCTTTCCCTTTTTTGAGGGCTTTTGAACCGCCATTAGCAACAATTTAGTCATTAATCCCGCCATAGTGAAGGGTCGTTCCTTCCTTAACAATTCGTTATTTTTGAACAAATCTTTGATGTGAATCGGCAAGAACGCGTCGTCTCTGGGAGTGACTCGTTGAGTCGCGCATATGCATAACATTCAATAGATTCTGCACTGTCTGTAATTAATTCGCCTGTTTCCAATCATTTTCGAGTCGTTCGTTGATGACATGATGGACCAATAAGCTTAACCAATGCAGTTTGAACATTCCGAGCAAGAAAAAGAATTGATTAGTTTGGACCGTTCGAGTCTTTTGTTTTTCGAGTCTCTTCGTTCATCACCTGACCGTCCCAGTAAATTGACCAATATTTCAGTGCTCGGTGTTAACATGAAGCATAGCCATAACATAATAAACATTTTGAATAAAATTAAAACTTTTGGAGTGGTACCTTCGTTTGAAGTCTTTACATGCTGGGACAACTCCAAAGAAGTGCAAGACCCATCAGAATTGAATGTTAGTATTAAAAGTGGACATACTTGTATTTTGAAAATCGCTCCAATGGCAGATGACGAAGAAGAAGAAGTGGTTGTTGCGCCCAAAATCGAACGCAAACGTGACAAGGAGAGCACAATGGCGACTAGACGTGGGAGGCCAATTAAGATAAATCCAAAGTATGGTGCAGCTACAGATGGTAAGTGTTTAAAATGATAATGATAACGAGTGACTAAAGTGTTACATTACGTTAGAGTAAACTAGAAAAATCTGTCTTTGAATTGGTAACATACCAATTACGTTCAAATGTAAGCAAAATATTCAAGTAACGTTAGTTGAAGCCATTGATATATTTTGGGAAATACCCACTGAGGTCTTATATTAAATATGTAACGCCTAATATAAATAAAATTGTTAATCAACGGTGTAGTTTTAACCACCATGACCGCTTCATTGAGTTAAGACTTGAACTTGAGTACTGGACTCATAGAATGTGAACTAACCAGCCTTTTCTTTACATTTACAGTCCCTGTGTCTGCTGTTCAGGAAAATGCAGGATCCAGTATGCAGACTGCACAGCAAGTGTGCAGACAAAGTAGGCTTATAAATGCACATCTTTTTATGTTTATAATGTATCAAATCTTTAATAGTTTTTATTAACCTTTCATAGGCTTTTATTTTAGATGAGGCACACACAAGTTATACTATATACAGTTTTTTGTAAGTGCAGAGATGCCATTCTTTTGGATTCATCTGGATATCGGATTAACGATTTTGAATGAATTTGAGATAGTTCTAACATAGAATCTGCAACATTTCTGATATAATTACATAAACGTACAGTAGGTCATAGTCTGACACATTACATGTCAGCTGTAACAGTTATGCATTTTGATTAACTGTAAATTCTAACTGCATTTGAGTTCTTTTGCATTTAAGAATGCAACATTAGTCATTAAAATAGTTCATAAATCTGTTGTTGTTTAAAAAGAGTTTCATTTTTACACTGCTCAAGAAATATACTGTTTAGTGTTTACTTTTTACTATTATCATTGTTAAAAACAGTTTTTGCTCCTTAACATTTTAGTGAACACAATAATAGATCTCTTTTTCAAATCTTGCCACAAATGTTTGAAATGATTTTAATTGTAAAAAAAAAAAGTACAGAGTGAAGACATTTAGATTATTTCAAAATGGTAATTTGATAAATGCTTTAATTAATGTAGTGAAAATATTTAATAAATACAAATAAATGCTCACTGAACTTTCTATTTATTAAAGAATCCTGAAAAGTAAAACATAAATTCCAGTTTGTCCAAAGAAAATGTAAAGCAGCACGATTACTTTTAACATTGATAATAATCTTAAATGTCTCTTGCGTATCAAATCAAATTGTAATGATTCCTTAAAGATCATGTGGCACTGGAGTATTTTTTTTCCCAAGTGAAGTAAAATTCTGCTTTTTAATTACACCAATAAATTGTATTATGTACAATTAAAAAAACAAAATTGTATAAAATTCTAATAGTACTTTATAGTATTACTGTTATCACATTAGAATGTGAACTTACCAGCCCTTTCTTTACATTTACAGTCCCTGTGTCTGCTGTTCAGGAAAATGCAAGAACAGGTATGCACACTGCACAGCAAGTGTGCAAGTAGGCTACTCTGGTCAATGCACATCATGTTTCAAAATACTATAATAATTTTAGATTTGGATGAGCCGCATAAAAAAGTGATACTTTATACAGCTTTTTGTCAGTTAAAATTGCAAATGACCTTGCGTTACATGTACTTTGAATAATACATTAAAATAGAGAACTTTTTTTATTGTAATTTTTCACAAAATTATTGTTTTAATTTTTTTGATCAGATAAATGCAGCCCTGGTGAACAGAAGACATTTTTCAAAATCATAAATAACTAATCTTTCCAAAAATTTGAAAGGTGTTTTAGTAATAACAATTCTATTAATACTTTGTTATATTATATGATTAAATGATTATTTATATTTTCACAGAACATTGTTATGTACATTTTAACGGCCCAATTGGATTTTTTTTTCGCTAGAGATCACATTTTCAAAACAATAACAGAGGCAAAGTTTGATGATGCAATAACTGAGCATGAAACTATGCACGTGCTCAGTCCTTCACTCAGTCTAGTTAAGTATGTGTAGCATATTCATGCAGAAATGGCATCATTGCTGGGCAACTATGGCCAGGGATGAGTCATTTCTTAAACCCAGAATATTTACAAATCTTTGAGAATGTTTGAAATAACACAAGTACACAGCTGTACAAAATATATAATGCTATGCAAGTGGTTTTTGGATATTTTATTGCAAAAATGTTACACATTGTGTCTTTACTCACTTTACTCATAGTGTCTTAACAGAAAAAAAAAACGCTGCTTGCAGAAGTGCTCAGAGCACTTTTAATAGTTTTTATTTTCATTGTGCAATTTTACAATGTACAATAACTCTTTCATAAAAGTATTTATTTATTCTTTTATGCCAACATTTTTATGAATGTTTAAAAATTCTTGTCATTTTCTTTACTTTTAGAAGTTGCACCCACCATACAAATACAATTCCAAAATGCAAAGCAAACAATAGAAGTTCAAAAACAGAAAATCCTTCACCTGGAGGATAAGGTTAACTCTCTGACAGAGGAGAGAAATTATCTTCGTGCAAGACTTGAAGATGGTAAGTTACCCTCCAGCCAGTCACATTGTACCCTACATGAAGCAAAATGAAAATTCTGTCATTAATGACCCTTATGTCGTTCTAAACCCGTAAGACCTCTGTTCATCTTTAGACACAAATTAAGATATTTTGGATGTAATCCATACTTCCTGGTCCTCTATAGACTGTATAATCATCAGTTTAATCAGTTTATTGTCAACTAAAAAAAAAATTAGTCTGGGAGAGCCCAATGTATGCAATCACTTTCAGTGCTGTTGAATTATATTTGTCCATAATTTTGTGCTTGTACAGTTTGGAACATTTGCAGTTTTATCCATATTTTGTTTAAGTTTACTTTGTTCTCAGTTAATTTATTATTGTCTGTCACAGCTTTAATTCAGAAGGGTCCCTCAGAAGGGGTACCTACACAGACTGCAACTACAAGAAAGAGCAGTACTTCTGAATCTTCAAATTTTTCAACTTCCGAGTCCTCTGATTCTGAGCCCCCAAAACATAAAAAAAGAAAGGTTAAGGAGAAACACAGAGTGAAAAGACATAAGAAATCAAAGAAATTGACTTCTGACTATTCCAAAAGAGGTATGTCATTTTAATAATGATACTTTATACAAATTTTCCTTTGCTTAGGATAAGTAATTTCATAGTCACCCATCTTATAAAAGTTTGTTTATTTTATTTTTTCAGTGCATACCCCAGAAGAATCGCTGAAGAGGTACTACAAGGTATTAAACCTTGTAAAACAGGGCCTGAGTAAGGCAGAGGCCTACAACAGACTAAACGTTGACAGAAACACAATAGTCATCCAGGCTCCAATTGCAGAGTTAGCAGCAGCTAATCCAGAATCATTCCGCAAGCTAAGGCAGATGTTTAAAAAGGGAGATAGCATCCTGAAATTTGCCGAAAGCTGTCTTTGTCTTTGTAAAGAAAAGGCCAATGAGGATGTGATTAAACAAATGAAAGAGGCAAATGACCTGCTTGACATAAATAAAAAATGAACGATAAGCACACATTATAGTTGTTAGGGGGTTGTTCTTGTGTTAGGAATTTGTTTAAATCATTTAATCCTGACAATGTTATAATGTTCATATATAAATTTTTATTATAAAACGTGTGTTTGCACATTTTTATGCATATGTTACATGGGTTCACTGCAAATTGAACAACAGTGTTTATGTAGGCATTTGTTTTAGGTTAATAGTAAATTTTATAAGGGCATTGATATTTGGAAATGTTTATTTTCAGGTTTTTATTTTAATTTATTTGATTTTTATTTGTTGTGCTTTACTCTTGTGCTACTTTTACAGTGCTTGTTTTTTCTTTAATAAATCTAGTACTTATATAATGGTTGATTTGTACTTCTGTTTAACATTTTAACTCATCTTTAGTAGTTGTACTAGGCTAAATAAGATTCCAAACTTTAGTCTTTAATACTTAAGGGGAAACTTCTTTATAATCTGTAACATCAAACTCATTAACTAGTCATTAACTAACGTGAGTTCATGATTTGTTGAGACATCTTTATGTCACGACTTTACTTGAAGGGGCACATGATGGTTAACTCATTATTAACTGGTCGTTAACTAGCATGAGTTCATGATTTGTTGAGGCATCTTTATGTCATGACTTTACTTGAAGGGGCACATGATGGTTAACTCATTATTAACTGGTCGTTAACTAGCATGAGTTCATGATTTGTTGAGGCATCTTTATGTCATGACTTTACTTGAAGGGGCACATGATGGTTAACTCATTATTAACTAGTCATTAACTAGCATGAGTTCATGATTTGTCGAGGCATCTCAACATAAGTCATAAATTAAGTGATCAGTTGCACATGCAGTATAGTTTCCAGGCTATTTAAATAAGTGAATGGAGGTATGTATTCTTTGAGGTTGGATGAAACAGAGTAACATAAAGGAAAATCACTTGAAACAAAATGAATTTTGGTTTATTTGTAACCGAATTAATTTTCACGAAGTTATCCATGATGTGGGAACGATGTACAGTAAATGATAATGAAATGCAATAATCCAACTGAAGCACATCACCTTAATACACTCCACATTTACGAAACAACATTCTTCCTGGAAATAAATATAATCAGAGCTGTCGTCAAGAACAACATTTCTGGTAAGTTGTTAACCAGGGATAGTGAAAAGTACATTTTGAAATGCTTAAAAATTGTCTGCACCAGTCACGTGTACAAGTCAGGAGTAATACTGAAGCGTGGTGTATGTGTGAAATGCAATAAAACAGTGCAAGATTAGTGCTGATCAAGTTGATACAGTTCTGAGCGATGTCTGCTGTTCTTCTTTCTTCTTAAAGAGTCAACTTGATGAAGCTGATCATTCGTTGTTAATTAACATGTTAACTAACAAACGTGTGTTAACGTGTAGTTAAGGTGGCTGTAGTTAACACATGAATCCTCATGATTCCAGGCGTAGCTAAGGTTAGTCCATCATTAATTCCTTATTGGTCCATTAATTAGTTCATGATTAATAAACTATTAATTCAGATATTAGTACATCATTAATCATGTACCCTTATTGTAAAGTGTTACCGTTTTTTTTTCTGTTTTTACTGTTCACAATCTTTATCTTGGCTGAAGCACTTTTGTTTTAATCTATATTAAGGATAATAAAATCAGCCTACATTATAGTTTAATGTTAAAGATATTAATATTACAAAAGTGAGTGAGTCTTATGTTTATTTTTTATGTTTGTATGAAGGCTAAATACAAATAAAAGCTAAACATACATTTATTTGTACTGTTTTTATTTCTTAAATATTATATAGTTTTATAGAAAGAGATTTCATAGATTTGGCAAATTCATTTTTCAGACGTTGTGGCCGTTCTTGGCAGTTTTTCTGAGGCTATTATATAGTTCATATCGATATCGGAATTATATTGTATCGACCGAAATTAACAATTATATCGTGATATAAATTTTGGCCATATCGTCCAGCCCTAAAAGTATTGTAACTAAAAAAATTAAATTAAAATGAAAAAAAAGCTAGAAATAACATTAAAAATATATTTTTTTTCACCTGATGTCACTTTGACTTTAACAAATTCAAAGCTTAACCAGTCCTCTTGTGGTTGTAAAAGGCGCTTATGTGCCACAGACACGTTTTTTAGAGGCCATCGCACCACTTTGGTCTCTGTGTCAATCCAGTTCAATGGCAAAACTCCTTCCATCTGCTTCCCATTCTCCACCCAAACAGCCTGTGCGTATACCATTGCCTGTAACAGTGCACTACTATTTTGAATAATAGTAAATATTACATACGTTATTTGTGTTAATTTCCTGTGCTCCATTCCATGGAGGAGAGGAAAAAGGACATGCCCTTGTTCATAAGGGAGAGAAGCAACCTTCCGGTAAAGGTCTTTGGTTTGCAATAACTTTATCTTCTTTGAACATAGACTATATTCAATAGCCTTGACTCACATGGCTTCTTAAAAAAAAGTCTCTTGTGTCCTTTTGGCTCAGCACATCACATACCAAAGTTCCATCTTGCCTTTTTTACTTCACAAATGCAAAATTTTCATTGTGAAGCATAAAGCAGTGGTCTTTATCTTTGGTTGATATATAAAAACATGACCTTGGCTCTTGAGGCTTGTTGATGCCTTTCTTTACATTTTTGATCTCACTCATCCGCTTTGTTACTTGAGCGATTGAATTGTGGCTATTTTTGACCAATTTTTTTATTACTTGTAGATGATTTTCGAATGGGAAACATGAGATGTCATTTAGTGAACCGTTGAAGCGAGAAGCATCTTCATGCAGATGCAACAAACAGTGCACATTGTAGACTGCAAATGTTTTTCCATAAAGGTCATCACACCTTTTAACAAAGTATTTTAGAAGCTCCTCAGCATATGCAATATATGAACGTCGTGTGTTCTCATCAGAGCTCAGCAGGATTGACAGAACCACTGTCAATGTCAAAAAGTGAGTATACACTTCACGTGAAACTACATTTCGAAGAACATTTGGTCAAGTATATAAAACAAACTGTCGAAATTCAGTTGCTTTCCATCTATCCAGTTCCCTCAAACCCCTGGGCTGCCTTGCAAACTCACTTGGCATAGATCCATTCAGCTTGTTTAGTTTTTCTGAGATCTCATCTTTTTGTCTTGCAGATAGCCGGCACACTTTTGGACCCCGAGACAAAAAGACTAGAACACGTTTTACTACTCCTAAACAAATCAAATGCATATAGTCTAACACAAAAGAGCTCACGCAAGGTATGCCTGCATCAATAAGTGGGCTTTTTATAGTCTGGTGATCTTCATATAGTACTTGACTGAACTCATCGTCTGTTCTTGCTCTAAAGCTCTCATGACTGTTAAAAACCACTCTACCTTCCCACGATCCTTTGGCCAAACACCTTTCACAGCTGGAGTACCCATTGTGGTTTTTCATGCACTTTAAAAATGATCTTGCTGGTGCATCACATATAAAGGCCTTAAGGCTGATAGCATAAGGTTGACCTTCATACTCCATCCCAACAGCTTTGAGATGCTGAAACTCTTCCAAAAGGTCTTTGACAAAATCATCCAAAGGACTTGGCTTTGCTGTTCCACAGAAAAGTGCAACAATGAAAGGATCAAAATTGTGAAACTGTGCCAATATGGGCCAAAATTGAACACTGTTTGATTTAAAAAGTGGTACGTCATCAATGTTCACACACAACTCAACAAGGTTTTGTGAAAAGGATTGGCACTGTGCAATCTTTAGTTTAATGCCTTGTTCTAAACCATAATAAATGTACTGCCCATTACATCTAGAAAGACATTCAGCTGTTTTGGGGGTTGAAAGGAGGGTGTGTGCATCCTTTGGCAGCTGGTGCCCATGTCTAAGTAGGATGCCTAGTAGCTCATTCAATGACGTTTGAGTGATTGAATTACTTGTTGACCAAGTCCTCAAATCACAGCCAATATCTGGTGTATCACTGTCATGGTGTAAACTCAGGATTTCAGGCTCAGAGTCAGAGGATTCTACATGCTCTGTGTATCCATAATCGGATTCGTTATCTTGTACAACTTCTTGAAGTCCATCACCATCACTTCTATCACTTGGTAGCGAATGAATATCAAGGTTGTCATCACTATCCAACTGAGCAATGGCATTAACTTCTGCTTTTCTTTTTCTCCAACTTCTTGAAGTATGTCATATCTGCAACAGTAATATAAATGTATGTTGACATTGTAACCTTTTTAAAGTGATTTGATTTTTAAACATTAAAAACAAAGTTTTATAGTGTTTGCTAATTATAGGAGGTACATTTATGTGCAGACATCATGATGCTTGCTTCAATTTAAATAATGTAATCCTGGATTCTCTCAAGGACTGCCAACGTTTTGTAAGGATATCTTTCTTGTAATTATATTAAGTAATATTTGTGGTTCTTGAGATCAGTTTAATTCTCCATTCTCAAATATTTTGATAGAAATTTCACAAATATATTAATTGTATAAATAATTGGTTAGTCAAATATACAAAATTCTTTTAGTGATTTTTTTTATATAACTAAATTTTAGAAAAATGTATATTTTAAACTCAAACAATCAAGTAAATGATATTCAGAGATTTTCTTAATTTAATAAAGTTAATTATAAGATATTGGAGATATTTTCTAAGCCACTGAATATTTTTTTTAGAGTGTGTACTGTAGAGAAAATGCAAACGCATATCAAGCTGCTCTGTCACAACCATGGCGACCAGAGTCCTGCACAGGTCCGTTTTTGGAGACCCGCCCCCGCAAAGTTCAGCACCAGATCCAACCCGTCACCCGTGATATCAAAATTTAATCCGCACCCACCCAGACCAGTTACCTGACCCATACAAAATCCTTCCAATTAAAGTGCTTTACTTTTATTTATTTAACCAGTTAAAATGTTGTTGTTGTTTGTTGGCTCAGTCTGAACATGTTGAACAATGATTATTGAAGGTGTCATCGAACGTTTTTTTACAAGATGTAATATAAGTCTAAGGTGTCCCCTGAATGTGTCTGTGAAGTTTCAGCTCAAAATACCCCATCGATTTTATTAAATTAATTTTTTTAACTGCCTATTTTAGGGCATCATTAACTATGCACCAATTCAGGGGCTACTGGCCCTTTAAATCTCGTGCTAACATTACACACTGTTGGAGAGATTTATAAAGAATGAAGCTGTGTTTATGAATTATTCAGACTGCAAGTGTTTAAAAATGAAAATAGCGACGGCTCTTGTCTCCGTGAATACAGTAAGAAATTATGGTAACTTTAACCAACAGTAGCCTACATTAGCAACATGCTAACGAAACATTTAGAAAGACAATTTACAAATATCACTAAAACTATCATGATATGGATCATGTCAGTCATTATTGCTCCATCTGCCATTTTTCGCTGTTGTTATTGCTTGCTTACCTAGTCTGATGATTCAGCTGTGCACATCCAGATGTTCTGCCCTGGTCTAATGCCTTTCATAATGTTGGGAACATGGGCTGGCATATACAAATTAGGTTGGAGGGGTTTATGGAGTTTTGGAAAAGAGCTCTTGAAGCACATATTTTTCATCTGCTACTACCTGCCCGCAAGGAGTTCATTATCCGCCCGCATCCTCGCCCGTGAATTTTAGGAATGTCACCACCCGTTTTATCCACTTTTATAAGGGTAACGTAACGTTACCCGACCCGTTGCAGGACTCTGATGGTGACGGATAGCCACCTAAAATGGCGGCGCCTTCGCGGAGTGAAACGCGTGACGTCTCATTCTCAATCTTAAACACCATAGCTAACACTGGGGTTTTGTGCTTGCTAGCTTGAAGAAGAATCACAAAACTAAACACTTAGCCGTACAGCTAAATTCTATCAGTTAAGTTAGGCAACCTAGCTGAGGTAACGTTGTAAAGGAAGTTTATAAATAGCATAAACAAAGCTAAAATTAATTAACCTGGATATCTACCTCGATATAACATAACTAAGTTACAAAATAATCATAAACAGTTAAACCTTAATGGCTTATTAATATCTGCATTTGGGTAATTTATTAGCTAACTGTCCATCTGTGTGGTGTGGCTGTGGACACTTGTGGTAGCCGAATGTCTAGCTAGCTACTGCTACAGTAATTACGTTTACAATAAAAAAAAAGCCAGGTTTGGTTGAAAATATTACACTTATTTTGCTATCGTATCTAATTATTTTGTCATAGCTACTTACTTTACACAGCTGCTTTCGCTATGAGTCGTGAAGAGCTTTATGGAATTTGGCGGTTGGCTGGGCTTTTTTCGCGCCACATTCACGCGCCTCTTCGCTGCTTCTTCTTTCGGTTTTATGGCGGTTGGCAACTATCTTTAATGGTGCATTACCGCCACATGGAGGGGTGGGGTAATTATTGCAATGGATGAATCCTCATTGCACCTCAATCGCAGTTTCAATTATTGTTTTTATAACTTTGACGGAATATGTAAAACTATTTACATTTATTTAAGATAATAATGAACATGGTTTGGTAATTTTTTTTCTCTGTTGTTTTAGCATGTATAACAGATCATCTAGCTGTCTTTAGATTATCAGTTGAAAACATGATCACTTGAAAACAGGTAGTCAAACAGTCCAGCCTAAACTACTTAGTTGAAATCACGTCGTAAACCAGTCCAAGGCGGACCGACTGATTTTCAACCATATTTCAACGTTGAAAGACAGTAATTGTTTACTGGGGAGCCCATCTAAAGCAAATGCTCATCTCCATAACGGTGACTTCAGACTTTATTATTTTCGATAAAACATCCATGAAGAAGGCGACGTTCTCGTGACCATGCACAACTTTGCCTAAAAGTTCTCTAAAAGTCACGAAAATTCTGAAATTTTACAGACCATTTGGGATATAAAACGTCCTCTTTTGGTAATGAAAGTGCTGCAGTTCAAGGTTCCTTATGACTTTAGGGGGACGTTTCAATTTGGTTAATTTTATGGTCACATAAGAATGTTACAATGAGTATATTTGGGACATTAACTGAACGTTGCCACATGGTCCTATATTGGTCATTTAATAACGTTTAGGAGGATGTTCTATTTTTGTTATTTTATGGTCGCATGAGAATTTGGGACATTTGGGAAGTTATCAGAACGTCCTATAGTAATAATCCCCTAAACATTCCCAGAACTCCCTGAATGTTCCCTGAAGGTCCACCAAATAACGTTCCCCAAACCTTAAAAGAACTCCACATCATGACCATCGCTGAAAGTTCTGTAAACGTTACTAGAAAACGTCCTTGATACCAGTGGACATTCTGAGAATGTTCTGGAAATGTAAAATTTCTAGCGGGGTAACCAGTCACCTGGTAACATTCCCAGAATGTCCAGAGATGGTCACGATGTGGATTTCTTTTAAGGGTTGGGGAACGTTATTTGGTGGACCTTCAGGGAACATTCAGGATCTTATGAGAATGTTTAGCGGACTATTACTATAGGACGTTCTGATAACTTCCCAAATGTCCATTCTTGCATGACCATAAAATAACCAAAATAGAACATCCTCCTAAACTCATATCGGGAACCTTATTAAATGACCAATAGAGGACCACGTGGGAATGTTCTGTTAATGTCCCAAATGTCCTCTTTGTAACATAATTTTTTGACCATAAAATAACCAAAATGGAACGTCCCCCTAAAGTTATATAAGGAACCTTAAACCAAACTTTCATTACCAAAAGAGGATGTTCTAGGAACGTCCCGAATGTTCTGTAAAGGTTCGAAATTTTTGTCACCTTTTGAGAACTTTTAGGGAATGTTGCACAAGGTCCTGAGAACGTCACCTTCTATGTAGGTAACAATCTTGTCAGGGATATTTACAACAAAAAATGTATGTATGCCATATTAAAGACTAATTACTTTTACTCCAAATTCTAATTACTTGTAGTTTTAAATTCTTTAACTTTGCAACTAGTTTTTCCCTATTTGTCAGCAAGTATTTTTCTACTCTTTTAGAATTCAACCAAATTTATTATGCTCACTTTATATATATATATATATAAATTATATTTAAATTTTTACATAAATATAACT